>NC_056578.1:26773082-26909485 GCF_018340385.1 Cyprinus carpio | reverse complement strand
TGTTCGTTTCTTAGAACAAATAAAACAGAATAAAACACGCACATACTTTGTTATTCCTTACCTGTCATTTATTTTGACAAATAACTACTTGGGGAAAATATATCTGTCTGTACACTGATAAAAAAATTGTTGCCTGTTTTATAAATTTATTTCCATTATTTTAGTAAAACGTGAGGCACTGAATAATTTCGCTCCCATTATTTAGGCCAAACTAAAACAAGAAATGAATAAATTAAACCTGGCCACGATTTAGCTAAATCATTGAAACTGAAAAGAATGGATGGATTAATAAAATGTCCTCACTTTTAAGTTCTCCTATTATAATCAACAAAGTACACACAATGTAAAAAAAGAGCTTCATTAACTTCAGTCAATTTATAGGGAGCCATCTTGCTTTCATACAATTTAAGTAAAACTCAAAAAAAAAAAAAAAAATAAAATTCCTGCCACATTTTAAATGAAGGAGTGTATTCTATTACTTAAAATATCAGAGCGCAAGATTTGCACAGCGCGCATGATGCTGAGTGCGACACACAACATTTATTCTTATTTTTCTAATATTTTTTTCTTCATTACAAATCTTTTTTGGTTTTATTTTGTATCATTGCATGTCAAAAATAATTAACTTTATAATCCATATGCAAAATGTGAAACTGCAATCTTATTCGCAGTCTATAGCATTTTATAATTGTTTGTACAATAATTTCTAACTTAATCTGCTTTGTATATTATTTAATGTAAAAGGGATTTATTAAAACAATCATCAAAATCAACAAATTGGAGTGGCATCAGCCGTTAGATCATTTTAAAATGTCAAATAGCCTTTAATTTACAGGTTATAACTGCATCTGTCTCGGTTGTAGACTTGTGAAGATTTATTTTTAATGCAGATCCCATACTATAACCTAAAAGAAATGTGCTCTTTTACTATTCATATTCAAGTGTTTTTGTGGAAAATTATTGATGCGCATGCAGGACAGGGAAGTGCCCTCGCAATCTTTTTTTTTTTCTTTTCTTTTTTTTTCCCTTTTTTTCCTGATAATGAAATAACTTAAAACTGGGGTTCTTTACATACATGAGAAATATATCTACAGAAAGCTTGAAATGTCTACGATTTGATTATGCGCATCATGTGGAGATGAGAGTCAGCACCGTGAATTTCATCTTGCAGCTGACAAGAAAACATTAGTTTATTAATAAATAATTAAAATGTTTCCTTTTTCACAATTATTAGGCTACTTCTGCCTGTGCTTTGTGGCAAACTTAATGCATGTGCTTGAGCGTGGAATATATTAAGGCTCATTATTGATTAGACTGTGTTTAATTTAATATAAACGTGCGATTAGTTGAATAATGACAAATTAATGACTACTAGTAACTAGAAAAATCTAATGTGGGGGGCAGACCTATTAAGTACCCTCTAGACATCTCTGTTAAAGTTTTTAAAGCATTTTATACGTGTTTGTATAAATTCTGCTTTCAGAACGGTCCGTAACGGAGAGATGCCTTAACGTTGATTTTTCCTCTGAAATTATAATATATAATATTATAATAAAATTTATATTTTATGTTTTGAGAATGGTCAACCCTTCTCTATTCTCCAGATATTGTTGCTTCTGGTTTGTGCATTGTAAATCACAGAAAGTTTACAAAATGTTGTCTGCCAAAAACTTTTTTTTGTCAAGTCTGTAAAGCACATGTATTTCCCAAATCTAAAATAGCCTATAACACATTCATAGACGGATACTTTTCTGATGTCTGGACTCTGTTTGGGATTTAGAAAAACATAAAGAGATGGTTCAATATACTGGTAATGAATGCATTCTGTGAGAATTTATATTTCAGGTTTTGACTGCGAATGTCATGTCAGTAACGCTGGAATTTCCTGATAATGAAACTAAAAATAATTAGGCCTATGTGATGTCTTTGGGACAGCTTCTTATTATTGCAATATATTTTTACATGTGTATTGCCAAAACGACTGCAGCGTTGCTGCGTACAATTAAAACTGAAAATAGTACAAAGCAGCATAGGCTGTACATTAAGAACAAAAGTTTCTGTCTCTTTGGCAATTCAGTTTCTTTGTCTCTCTCTCTCAGAAGTGACTCATCTCTCCTGAGATAAAACAAAAATATATTATATTGTATGTAATACTCTTTAGGTCTATGCAATTGCAAAAATTGCAAAAGCCATATCCAATGAGGCATGAAAACACTTTTCCTAAACCTGCTCTGCAAGTTTGAAACCCTCATCAGGCACTCTCCATATGAAAGAGCAGGAGATTCACACCTTTATTTTTCAACCCCCACAATCTATACAGAACAACCCCAAACCCCAACCCCCTCAAACTGGACTGAATTCAGTCGCTATTCGTTGTAAAATGGACACGCTCTATCTAAAATAATATAAAAAAATGGTGTAACATAAACCAGTGAACTGCAGAACACATTTGTATTTATCATTTAATATATTATTTTATTTATATATATCAGGCCTGGATTGGCTAATCGAGAGCACCAGGAGGATTCCCGGTGGGCCAGTCTGTTTTTTGGCCACGAGGGCTGTGTGTTGTCATGCTACTGGGTTGAAATATGCTGCCTGCACTTACAGCAGCCCTACTCTTTTTAATTATTATTTTCTTGCAGTCCATATTATTATTATCACCAGACCATAATAATAACAATTTCTCAATTGAGAACTAATCATTCATTTTTGCAAAAATCATTGTTATTTGTGAATGTAGGCGTTTAAGGAAGGCTTTAAGACCAAGCGGAATCCTCTGCCAGCTGCTACCACTTCACAGCGAGCTGACTCTTGCTAACTGCACCCAGGTTCACTTTCTGCAAGTTTTGATTTACAAAATCAGTTTGAGGAGAATGCAACTTATTTTTCATGAGCCCAGCATTTAGCAAGGCAGGAAAACATTCAATCTACCTGAAGGAAGACGTATTTCATTGTAAGTTAATGCTGTTAAATAGAGAGAGAGAAAAACAAATACATTGAAAAAAAAACAAAAAAAAAAAAAAAAAAAAATTTTGTGTGGATTTTTTTACTTTTGGATCTTTTTATTTTGGTGTATATATAAAAACAAGAAGCAACCTACACTCTATTTAAGTGTTCTTTCATTGAAAAGTATGCATTTTTATTAATTCACAGGCTATATGTGATGTGGTTAGAGAGGACTGAAAAGCGAGAGTGACAATTACAGTTCTTAAATAGATTCAAAAAGTCTGACCACAGGTAATCCAAACTGAAGTTTCAATAATAAACATCAAAGAGAAGAAACCAGTAGACTGGTACAATAACGTGAACACAAATCTCCTCTGTGGTAGGGATGACCAGAAGGCTGGTGAGGCAGCGGCTCTCGTAGCTCACGGAGAGACGGATGGAACTGGATACGGACGGAGAGCACCGAGCAGGTAATTAGCTGCAGTCTTTAGCAGGTACATTTCTGTGGATGTACAATGACGAGCACAGAGT
Organism: Cyprinus carpio; assembly: GCF_018340385.1. Classification (NCBI taxonomy): domain Eukaryota; kingdom Metazoa; phylum Chordata; class Actinopteri; order Cypriniformes; family Cyprinidae; genus Cyprinus; species Cyprinus carpio. The sequence goes on along the minus strand of NC_056578.1, from coordinate 26,906,005 downwards.
AATTCCAGCAGTGGAAGTTATTCCGTAGAACACACCGACAGGACAGGACTGAGAAAAACTCTGGTCAATGAGCATCCGAGACATCAAACAATCTGACAACAAGACAGGGAAAGAGAGGGTTAAAAGAAGCCAAGATAATGAGAGAGGATAAGGAACAGGTGGGGAGGAGTGAGCCTAATGGAAAGTGAAAACAGCTGTCAGTAATGAAAAAGAGAGTGTGATGGTGAATAGTGTGTGTGTGTGACAAGCAGAGGGAGACAGAGAAAGAGACAGGATGATGACAGTACCCTCCCCTCAATGAGTGCCTTCTGGCGCTCTCGAGGGGGAATTCTGGCAAAACCGGAGGAAATCATCAATGAGGGAGGGGTCCAGGATGTCCCGGGGGGAAACCCAGCTTCTCTCCTCAGGACCGTACCCCTCCCAATCGACCAAATATTGATGCCCACGACCCCGACGGCGTATGTCCATGATCCTGCGGACAGTGTAGACGGGAGAGCCCTCAGTATGAACGGCAGAGAATGAAGAGCGAGAGGGCGAGCGATTAACAGGCTTAATACAAGAAACGTGAAATACAGGGTGAACACGACTAAGATTAGGCGGCAGACAAAGCTTGACGGTGACAGGGTTAATGATCTAGACTATGCGGAATGGTCCGATAAAACGGGGTGCCAGTTTACGAGACTCGGACTGGAGAGGTAAATTGGAAGTGGAAAGCCACACTCTCTGACCAGAAACATAGCGAGGACTCTTGACGTGAGACCTGTTGGCTGCGATGCTCATGCGTCTTCTTGAACGACAAAGGGCGGGTCTTACCCTCTTCCAAGTTCGCTTGCAATGTCTGATGAATGCTTGAATGGACGGGCAGTTAGAATTGGTTTCTTGTGACAGGAATAAAGGAGGTTGATAACCGAGACAACAATGAAAGGGCGAGAGACCTGTGGCAGAAGATGGAAGAGAGTTATGAGCATATTCCGTACAGGGGAGCTGCTCTGCCCAGGACGCAGGGTTACGATAGGCTAGACTGTGGAGAATGCGGGCGACAATTTGATTCGAGGGGGGTGGCGACATGAGAAAGAGAGCGCTTAACCTGTCTCTCGATTCCCCAAACCGTAGTACCCACCATGCGACCGGGAGGAATAATCTCCTCCCGGGATGTGACGGTGGCTGAGGAATCAAAGAGACGAGACAACGCGTCAGGCTTGACGTTCTTAGAGCCAGGGCGTAAGAGATGGAGCCCTCTAGCCACTGTCGCCATTCACCCAAAGCCAGGCGGATGGTGAGCAGTTCGCGATTACCGACATCGTAATTACGTTCGAGATGGAGCCCTCTAGCCACTGTCACCAATTCACCCAAAGCCAGGCGGATGGTAAGCAGTTCGCGATTACCGACATCGTAATTACGTTCAGCGGGGGAGAGTCCATGAGAAAAGTATGGGCACGGGTGTATCTTGCTATCAAAGGCTGACCGCTGGGAAAGAACGGCTCCTGCCCCCACCTCAGAGGCGTCGACCCTCGACGATAAACTGTCTCGTGATATCCCGGAGTGAGAAAAAAAAGTGAAAGTGACGTGACATACAGCCAAGTATGGTAACCCATACTCGGAATTCGTGCTCTGCTTTTAAGCCATCCAAAGTGCACACACACAGCAGTGAACATACACACACCGTGAACACACACCCGGAGCAGTTATTGCCATTTATGCTGCGGCGGCCGGGGAGCAGTTGGGGGTTGGCACCTCAGTCGTGGTATTGAAGGTGGAGAGAGTGCTGTACATTTACTCCCCCCACCTACAATTCCTGCCGGTCCGAGACTCAAACTCACAACCCTTGGATTGCAAGTCCGACTCTCTAACCATTAGGCCACGAGAAGGATGGGCGCAGAGGTAAAAAGAGTCTTTAGACAGTCAAAAGCTTCTTGAGCAGATCTTGACCATCTAAAACTGGACTTAACTGAGGTTAAGGCGGTAAGCGGCGCGGCCACTTGGCTAAAATTGCATATAAAACGACGATAAAAATTAGCAAAACCGAGAAAGCGTTGTAACGAGACACGAGAGTCAGGAACAGGCCAGTCAGCCACCTCCTGGACCTTAGCTGTATCCATACTGATCCGCTCTGCAGAGATGACCGAGCCCAGGAACGTTACCGAGGACACGTGAAAGGAGCATTTCTCAGCCTTGACAAAGAGTCGATTCTCAAGTAAGCATTGGAGGACACGGCGAACGTGTTGCACATAGACTTGGAGAAAAGGTGAGAAAATTAATATGTCATCGAGATAGACAAAAATTAATATGTTGAACATATTCCGAAGGACGTCATTTACAAGAGCCTGAAAGACAGCGGGGGCGTTGACCAGTCCGAAGGGAAGAACCTTATATTCAAAGTGCCCGAGGGGCGTGTTAAAGGCGGTTTTCCACTCGTCCCCCTCTCTAATACGTACGTAGATGATAAGTATTATGGAGATCGAGCATGGAAAAAATCCTTGCTCACCTGCAAAATCTCGAAGGCTGAGGACATCAGTGCCAAGGGATAGCGATTCTTAACAGTGATGTCATTCAGCCCCCGATAATCTATGCAGGGACGCAAAGACCCCTCCTTTTTCTTGACAAAAAAAAAACATCACCGGCAGGAGAAGTAGAAAAAGGGAGTAGAGCCTTCCCCGTGGGGGCGTGGTCCCCGGGAGAAGATAAATACAGCAGTCGTACGGGCGGTGGGGAGGGAGAGAAGTGGCTCGGGAATGACTGAAAACGCCTCGCAAATCATGATACTCCTCTGGTACTCCAGACAAATCCCCTGCCTCCTCCTGAAAAACAGAAAACAGAAGAAACAGGGGGAACAGCACAGGCTAAACACTCAACATGACATGACAACTTCCAAGACAAAATGGATCCCTTGGACCAATCAATGTGAGGATTATGGAGCATAAGCCAAGGATGGCCTAAAACTACAGGAGTATAAGGAGATCGAAAAATTAAAAAAATAAATTGTCTCTCTGTGATTACCAGAAACAGTAAGAGTCAATGGAATAGTCTCTTTCTGTACTCTAGGTAGGGAACTGCCATCTAGGGTGAAAAGGGGGGTGGAGTCTCGTAAGTGTGTGAGGGGAATACCTTGCTGAAACGCCCACTCCTCATCAACAAAATTTCCGGAGCCGGAGACTGACGAACAGGGCCAATGAAGAAGCACCGGTAGTGTTGTGCAAGAGCTTGAAGGGGTGACCTTGGTGATGGCACTCACCAGTAACCCTCCACCTACTGATGAGCGTTGGCTTTTACCGGGCATGAAGAGACGAAATGATTGGAGGCCGCATAATACATGTAGAGGTGATTAGAAATCCTCCTCTCGCGTTCCTTAGGAGAGATCCGAAGTCCTCCAAGCTGCATGTGTATGGGCCGAGTGGGAATCTCCCGGACGAGGATCTCGTCTTTCAACTCAGGATTGAGGCCCTCCAGAAAATGAGCGACCAAAGCAGGTTGATTCCAGCCGCAGGTGGTAGCGAGGGTCCGGAATTCAATAGAAAAATCAGGCATGGAGCGCCTCCCCTGCCGGAGAGCAGAAAGCAGTCGAGACGCCTCCTCACCGTAGGCTGATCGGTCGAAGACCCGGATCATCTCATCCTTGAAAAGCACAAAGCTGGAGATGCAGTCCGTCTCCGCCTCCCAGTTAGCCGTTTCCCATTCTTGAGCCCGGCCATCGAGAAGGGAGAGAACGTAGGCGATCTTGGCTCGCTCTTTCGCATACGTCACGGGCTGTAGGGAAAACACCACCTCGCACTGGGTTAGGAAAGAGTGACATTGTGTTGGCTCACCTGAATAGACTGGAGGATTATTAATCCGCGGCTCCGGTGAGTCGGGAGGAGCATGCGAGGCGGAAGGCTAGAGGCGCATATTGTGGACCTGGCAGGAGAGTTCGGACATCTGAGCGGCCAGCGTCTCAACGGCGTGTCTGGCAGCAGAAATGTCCTCCTCATGTTTGCCCAGGAGGGCACTCTGGTGTTCGACAGCAATCTGGAATGGGCTGCCACTCGCTGAGTCCATGTCCTGGTCAGATTGTTCTGTGATGTGGTTGGAGAGGACTCAAAAGCGAGAGTGACAATTACAGTTCTTTAATAGAATCAAAAAGTCTGACCACAGGTAATCCAAACTGAAGTTTCAATAATAAACATCAAACAGAAGAAACCTGTAGACTGGTACAATAATGTGAACACAAATCTCCTCTGTGGTTGGGATGACCAGACGACTGGTGAGGCAGCGGCTCTCGTAGCTCACAGAGAGACGGATGGAACTGGATACGGACAGAGAGCACCGAGCAGGTAATTAGCTGCAGTCTTTAGCAGGTAAGGTTCTGTGGATGTACAATGATGAGCACAGAGTAATTCCAGCAGTGGAAGTAATTCCGTATAACACACCGACAGGACAGGACTGAAAAAAAACTCTGGTCAATGAGCATCTGAGACATCAAACAATCTGACAACAAGACAGGGAAAGAGAGGGTTAGAAGAAGCCAAGATAATGAGAGGGGATAAGGAACAGGTGGGGAGGAATGAGCCTAATGGAAAGTGAAAACAGCTGTCAGTAATGAAAAAGAGAGCGTTATGGTGAATAGTATGTGTGTGTGACCAGCAGAGGGAGACAGAGAAAGAGACAGGATCATGACACTATATACTTGAAATAATGTTTTAGTTCAAAATTGGAAGTGCTCTTGTTTAAAATAATGCCTTATTGACTGACATTTCACAGACCTTCAGTTTTTTTTTTTTTTTTTTTTTTTTTGAAGTATATATATATATATATATATATACTAGATTTAACTTGAATCTCAATACTATTAAACTGACTTTAAAATCTCAAGGAGTTTATAAGTTGAGAGGGGTGAAAATGTCACAGTGCATGTTAAATAGCCTAAATGAACTTGTATCTTGTATAGTAACCGAAGACCTTGATTGCATGTCACTAAGTTACGTGAAACTAATAATATAATTTGATTGCTTTTAAAATGAACCATTCCTGTATAAAATGGGTCAGCAACCGTTATATATCAAACATTTTTAAATTGTCCAAAGATGAGCAAGGTTCTGCTTTTTTGTTTCTTAAAGTCATTTTCAGATGCAGTGGGGAAAAAAACGTGATAAACACAAACACGAAACTTGTAAATGGTTAACAACATAGCCTAGATTAACCTACAGTAACAAAATTTAACCAATGAATTTGTTAACCCACAGTAGCAAATTTAATCGATTAATCGCCTATTTTCATTTGCTGCCTGTTTTTATTAAAAACACGCTAAAAATAAATTATGTTTTTGAGAGGAAAAAAATATCTCAAGTAAACATTTTATTACATTCAGAAATAATAACGGCAGGGCTAATAATGTTATAATGTACCAACAGGATATATTTAGTTCACCTCACTTTACAACAAATCCTTTAAATTTAACTACAGCAATTTTAGGATGATTGTAATGGAAATGGCGGAAAAATCATAAATACAAGCACTAGTATTATGATTAAATGGCTTATCACTTTTGACCAACAGGCGGCACTGTAATCAAATCATTTTGGTGTGTTCTGTGTGAGGTGACAATTGTCAGGGATCGGGCAGATCCGGTTCCTGCAAATCAGCCACGATCCACGTCACCTATTACGTAATCCAATCACAGCCAGTATAAGAGCACTCACCCGCACCACAGATCCCCGTCAAGCCTCCAACAGGAACAGACTCTTCACTCTCGTCTCCTGAAGCTCTCCTTGCCTGAAGTAACGTATACTCACCTACTGGTGTTACACTAACCTGTGTCTTTGCTCTGCTGCCCTCAGGACCGCTGATCATCAGCTCTGTACCGGTGATTCTATGGTCGCTGAAATCTCCTGTGATTCCCCTGATGTAGTTACTGTCTTCGGCATCTAAGGATAGAGAGAATGCCAGTGAACAATCTTGATTTTGGCTTTGACGTTACAAGAACCTAGGGAACTTACCTGCCTGGATATTCCATTCCATGTGACACTCAGAGCACATATATCTTCATTGGAGATTCAACGAGCACTTGAGGACACGGATTTACTGCACTTGTACATATATCACTCAATAAATCACTGTTCTGAATTCACATTACCTCTGTCTCCTGAGTATATCCTGACAGAAGGCTTGACTTAAACAAATACAGGATGGATTCAGCGCAGTCGGACGATAGTGCTTCCGCCAGATCGACACCCACGTTGGTGTATATGGCAAGCTCAATATCACAACCAGCGCCCTTCTCTGGCAGGGAGGAGGACTGCAATGGATTCTTACTCCAGTGTTTGCTCGTGCTGGAACAGCACACACATTAGTTCCCTACGGAGTGGGCCAGCACTGAGATGGGCTGAAGCGCTATGGTTCCAGGAATCCACAATCACCGCCTCCTTACAGAACTTCATCGGTCATTTCAAGGAAGTGTTTGGACGCCTGGTGGGAGATTCCTCAGTCAGCCATCAGCTCCTTAATTTAAGACAAGGAAAACGAACCATCTCAGAATACTCTCTCGAATTCCGCACGTTAGCGGCAGCTAGTGGATAGAACAAGAAGGCCCTTTTGACTGTCTTTCGAAGAGGATTAAATTCTACCCTCCGTCTCCAACTGGCCATTTATGATGACACACTTGGATTGGAAAAGTTCATGCAACAAGCTCATCGTGTTCATCTGAGGTCCCAATCCTGCTACCGAGAAACACATTCAGCTGAGAATACTCCCCACCATAACATTCCAGAGAAAACTCCTGAACCACCACCTAAAATGCAAGTAGATTCCCAACGGTTATCTCCGGAGGAACGTACTCGACGAAGAGAACATAAATTGTGCTTGTACTGCGGGAGTGGTGATCATCTCATGCGTACCTGTCCATCTCGGCCTCCATGGTTAGTGGTGAGTTTGGTTCTTCCTCAACATCAGATTTCTAACCCATTAACCATTTCTGTGACTTTAAAATACAGAGGCCTCCATGTAAAGGTTACCGCCATTGTTGACTCCGGATCAGCAGGAAATTTCATTTCAGGAAATCTCGTCACTACTCACCGTCTCCAGAGGGTTTGAGCGCCACAACCTTACTCCATCTACACAGTCACAGGAGAAATGACCAACAAGGGGTACATTACTAAACAAAATAACACCCATTACCCTGTGTGTTGAACCTGAACATCAAGAACAGTTTACACCACTCATTCTTACTAATAGCCGATCAGAACTCATACTCGGCTGTCCGTGGCTAATCCAACATCAACCAGTTATAGACTGGAAGACTGGCCAAATTCTCAAGTGGGGTTGCCAATGCCAGAACACCCAAGTAAGTCATTCCCTGACTCAAAGTAATTCCAAGCCTGTTTCCACGCCTTTGAATTCCACGTCCATTGAAAGTCCAAAGAAAAATCAATCTGTCAATGTTCAATCTTGCTATGCCTCCTTTGCAGATGTCTTCAATCCTCTCGCAGCCTCTAAGCTCCCACCACATCGACATTGGGACTGCGCAATCGATCTGGTCCCTGGAGAGGCTATTCCCAAGGGTCGCATATACTCCCTGTCCATCCCTATACAGAAAGCTATGAAGGAATACGTTGACGAAGCCCTTAAACAGGGGTACATCCGACCATCCACTTCTCCAGCAGCGGCTAGCTTCTTCTTCGTTCCCAAGAAGGATGGAGGATTAAGACCCTGCATTGACTATAGAGCCCTAAACAAGACTACGGTAAAATTCAGCTATCCTCTTCCACTAATTCCATCCTCTCTCGAACAGCTCCGAGATGCCCGTATCTTCACGAAACTGGATCTACGGAGTGCATACAACCTGGTTAGGATCAAGGAAGGAGATGAGTGGAAGACGTCTTTCATCACCCCTGCTGGACACTACAAGTATCTTGTGAAGACGTATGGCCTCGTAAATGCCCCGTCAATTTTCCAAAGCTTCATGGATGAGGTCCTCCGTGAGTACCTAAACCGCTTTGCTCTTGTCTATATTGACGACATCTTGATTTACGCCTCTAATGAAAGAGATCACCAATGTCATGTAGCTCAAGTGCTCCAATGATTAAGAGAATTCTCTCTCTATGTAAAGGCTGAAAAGTGTGCGTTTCACCAGCAATCCATGGAATTCCTGGGATACATAATCAACCAGGAAGGAGTAAAGATGGATGACAGAAAGACGCAAGCTATAACATCATGGCCTACTCCACAAACCATTAAAGAGCTCCAGAGATTCCTTGGCTTCGCAAACTTCTACCGCAAATTCATCCACAACTACAGCATGCTAACTGCATCCCTCACCTCTCTCTTAAAAGGGAAACCCAAGACCTTACAATGGAATCACGAAGCAGAAGAGGCTTTTTAAGTGCTCAAGACAGCTTTTACCACAGCCCCACTCCTTCAACATCCAGATCCGGACAGGAAATTCATTGTTGATGTGGACGCCTCCACTACTGGCTTTGGCGCCATTTTGTCCCAATGTCCGGAAAACTCCACTAAACCCATGCCCTGTGCCTATTTCTCTAAGAAACTGTCTCAAGCGGAAGTGAACTACGATATAGGGAACAGGGAACTACTGGCAGTCAAGTTGGCTTTAGAGGAGTGGAGACACTGGCTAGAGGGGGCCAGACAACCATTTCTGGTACTCACTGATCATAAAAATCTGCCCGGTTCAAAACTCGCAGAGCCAAGATCGGTCGTAACCCACCGCCTTTCTTGGGTACAATGAAGTAAGGGCTGTAAAACCTCATATCGGCTGGAGGGACTGGCTCTATTGCATCCTTCGCCAGTAGGACTGCGATCTCTTCCTGCAGAACAGGGGCATCGGACGCTTTCACTGTAGTGAAGCGGATACCGCTGAACTTGGGGGGACGCCGGGCGAACTGAATTGCATAGCCGAGGCTGATGGTCCGGAGGAGCCAGCGAGACGGGCTGGGTAGCGCTGACCAGGCGCTTAGAAACCGTACAAGCGGGACCAGTGGAACCACAGCCGTACCCGCAGTGGGGGGCAGCGAGGTGGAACACAGGGACCCATCTCGGGCGGCTTGTGAGCAGGCCTGAGTGTGGTGCGAGTGTGGGGTGCAGGGCTCACCTGGTTCCACGAGTTGGCAGAGGATGTGTGAGTAGGGCCTTTGTTGATGCTCTCGAACCGCCCGCTGCTGCCATCTGGCGAAGGAGGAGGATGAGTGAGGTCCGGTGTTTGGCCGTCCGCAACTCTCCGTGCCCTCCTGGGACCCAGAGATAAGGGAAATTGCTCTTTTGTGGAGTATTTGGGTACCGTCATCCGTGAGGCCAATTGACCATGAAGTCAGTGGAGGGAAAAAAGAAACAAACGATTCTTGGTGGGGGGATTGTTTGGTTGAGGGTGTGGTGAGTTGAAGATCTCTCGATGTGTGGGTCGCTTGTTTCAGGGCCACTTGCTCTTGCGTTTACCACCAGGTTTGGCGGGGGCCTGGACAGGCGGGGCGGCTCTCCCACGCCCGGCTCCACGACGCTGCTTTGCTGGAGGCTGCTGCGGCTTGGGAGTGGGTGGACGTGGGGGCCTGCCCTTGGCGATGAGCAGGCTGGGGCGCTGCGGACGGGTGGAGGCAGCAGCTGCCTGCCGGGGCAGGATGTGTCGGATCGCCTCAGTCTGCTTCTGGGCGGCCGAGAACTGCTGGGCAAAGCTCAAAGAGGCCAGTCTGGGACACAGGGGCATTGAGGAACCAGACCTTGTCGGTGTCCCTCATGTCAGCCAGACAGAGCCAGAGATGGGGCTCCTGGACCACAAGCATGGACATCGCACGACCCAGGGAACTCGCGGTGACCTTCGTCGCTCGGAGCGCGAGGTCAGTGGCGGTTCAAAGTTCTTTCAGAACTTCTGGATCGTGACCACCCTCGTGCAGGTCCTTCAGTGCCTTAGCCTGGTGCACCTGCAGTAACGCCATGGCGTGTAAGGAGGAAGCAGCTTCCCCGCAAGCTGTATAGGCACTGCTGGTTAAACCAGACGAATGCCTACAAGCCCGGGAAGGGAGCACCAGGTCTCCCCGCCAGGAGGAGGCGGACTTAGGACACAATTGCATCGCTACTGACCGCTCCACCGGTAGGGATCACTGAATACCCCTTCGCTGCACCGCTATCGAGGGTGGTGAGGGAGGAGGAGCCCACCGGCCAGTTTCTGGCAGTAAAAGGTGCCGTCCACGACTTGGTGAGCTCATCATGCACTTCCACTGGATCAGAGGTGCAAGAGGAGTGGTGGTCCTCAGACGGTTGGTTCCCTGCGGGGTTTGCCACCACTGTATCCCTCAAACCGCCCGTGCTACTGCCGGAAGTGGTTCTCGTCTGTCGGCCGCCAGAACGAGCCCCAGATCGCAGCAGTGGCAGCAGGACTCCGCCCCCCTGAAGGTAGCGGAGCCTGGTTCGCAGCTCCGAGATGGTCATCTTCCTGCAGTGAGAACATGACTCATCCACGAAAGCCACCTCAGCGTGCTTGACGCCCAGACACGTGAGGCAGCGATCATGACCATCACCTGGTGCCAGGTAACGACTGCATCCAGAAACACACGGGTGAAACGGCATCCTTATATGGACAAGCAGTCGTCTTTATAAAGACGCACCCGTGGAGCTCTTTTAGAGGAAATTCGCTCTCAGGAAATGCTCTTTTGGTGCTGAGGCGCACAGGGGAGCTGGCCGCTTGCAACACGACAGGGGGTAGTACAGCCTGAAGTGTGCAATCCACTCAACGCTGGAACGACCGCCACTGAAACTCCATCTCGCCAACACAGAAAGCTTCCCAGGGCATGCTGAACTCGCAGTTCACCGTCGACAGTTGAGGTAAGCAGAACGATACTCTCGCTCGGCTTCGAAGCGAAAAGCTGGTATGCATTGCACCTGCAATAATTGCATGCCAATGTACATTGGGTCGTTTAGTTTACACTCGAAGTAGATTGGTCTATCGAAGTGATATCCCATTGTCGTCGGTCACGGACGTGGTGTCGAGAGTGACAAAAAAACAAAAACCTCAGTTGTAGGAGATATGTGAGCGAATAATTGATTTAAAAAAGAAAAAAGTGGCTGCTTGGTTTCCGAAATGGAAAACGAATACAGCTCATTATCACACTATAAAAAAAGATATGATGAAAAGTCATGATAACATATTTTTAAGTTAGGCTACTTTAATTCATAGAAATAATGCACTTTGGTGGGGGGGGGGGGCTGGTCATGTAATTAGAATATCTTCAAAAAGTTGATTTATTTCATTAATTCCATTCAAAAAGTGAAACTTGTATATTATATTCATTCATTACACTCAGACTGATATATTTCAAATGTTTATTTCTTTTAATTTTGATGATTATAACTGACAACTAAGGAAAATCCCAAATTCAGTATCTCAGAAAATTAGAATATTACTTAAGACCAATACAAAGAATGGATTTTTAGAAATCTTGGACGAATGAAAAGTATGAACATAAAAAGTATGAGCATGTACAGCACTCAATACTTAGTTGGGGCTCCTTTGCCTGAATTACTGCAGCAATGCGGCGTGGCATGGAGTCGATCAGTCTGTGGCACTGCTCAGGTGTTATGAGAGCCCAGGTTGCTCTGATAGTGGCCTTCAGCTCTTCTGCATTCTTGGGTCTGGCATATCGCATCTTCCTCATCACAATACCCCATAGATTTTCTATGGGGTTAAGGTCAGGAGAGTTTGCTGGCCAATTAAGAACAGGGATACCATGGTCCTTAAACCAGGTACTGGTAGCTTTGGCACTGTGTGCAGGTGCCAAGTCCTGTTGGAAAATGAAATCTGCATCTCCATAAAGTTGGTCAGCAGCAGGAAGCATGTGCTCTAAAACTTCCTGGTATATGGCTGCGTTGACCTTGGACCTCAGAAAACACAGTGGACCAACACCAGCAGATGAAATGGCACCCCAAACCATCACTGACTGTGGAAACTTTACACTGGACCTCAAGCAACATGGATTGTGTGCCTCTCCTCTCTTCCTCCAGACTCTGGGAGCCTTATTTCCAAAGGAAATGCAAAATTTACTTTCATCAGAGAACATAACTTTGGACCACTCAGCAGCAGTCAAGTCCTTTTTGTCTTTAGCCCAGGCGAGACGCTGTCTGTTGTTCAAGAGTGGCTTGACACAAGAAATGCCACAGCTGAAACCCAAGTCTTGCATACGTCTGTGCGTAGTGGTTCTTGAAGCACTGACTCCAGCTGCAGTCCACTCTTTGTGAATCTCCCCACATTTTTGAATGGGTTTTGTTTCACAATCCTCTCCAGGGTGTGGTTATCCCTATTGCTTGTACACTTTTTTCTACCACATCTTTTCCTTCCCTTCACCTCTCTATTAATGTGCTTGGACACAGAGCTCTTTGAACAGCCAGCCTCTTTTGCAATGACCTTATGTGTCTTGCCCTCCTTGTACAAGGTGTCAATGGTCGTCTTTTGGACAACTGTCAAGTCAGCAGTCTTCCCCATGATTGTGTAGCCTACAGAACTAGATTGAGAGACCATTTAAAGGCCTTTGCAGGTGTTTTGAGTTAATAAGCTGATTAGAGTGTGGCACCAGGTGTTTTCAATATTGAACCTTTTCACAATATTCTAATTTTCCGAGATACTGAATTTGGGATTTTCCTTAGTTGTCAGTTATAATCATCAAAATTAAAAGAAATAAACATTTGAAATATATCAGTCTGTGTGTAATGAATAAATTAGGGCTGTCAAATGATTAATCACGATTAATCACATCCAAAATAAAAGTTTTGTTTACATAATATATGTATGTGTACAGGGTATATTTATTATGTATATATAAATACACACACATAAATTATATATTTAGAAAATATTTACATGTATATACATTTATATATTTATATTCTTATATTTTATATTATATATAAATATATTTAATATATAAACAAAACATATTCTTCTTAAATATATACATGCATGTGTGTGTATTTATATATACATAATAAATATACACAGTATACACACATATATTATGTAAACAAAACTTTTATTTTGGATGTGATTAATCGTGATTAATCATTTGACAGCCCTAGAAAAAATATAATAAATATACACAGTATACACACATATATTATGTAAACAAAACTTTTTTTGATATGATTTATGACATGATAGATGATATTCTAATAGATGATATTCTAATTATATGACCAGCACCTGTATATATATAGGCCTATTAATGTAATGACTGTTAAATAACAATAGCATGCATAAGAGCCTTTGTGTAAAGGTCTTTCTTTTAATTTTTTATGCTTAGACTGTAGTCTTAGACTATCCCACATTTTGAAATTAACTCACTGTAAATTTTCTAATGGTTTTTAAGTATGTTACAATGTTATTTTATAATGTTATTGTTGTTTTACTTCATCCTTTCATCTACAAACCAACATTTCAAAATTACAGTCATTTTGCAATCCACCCCTTTGCGCCACCTGGCAGCAGTTTCGCAAATGCGGCGGCGGTACACGTGATGGTATTACCCATTCTGGTTGTCCACCTACTGTAGGTCAGATAGCAAATGCTGCCATTCTTCTGGAAAACTGCTGGTCTTTAAAGAACAGTCATCAATCAGGTAACTTGAACACAGAAAGAGTTTTGAATACCATTCAATTACTAAAGTTATCTTATATTTTATTCAGTTACTAAATCTGTAAGATAGCACTTTGACTAGCTTAGGTTTTTTTTTTTCAATTATTAATGAAGTTTATTTTAACAAAGTTTAGGAGAAACTTTTTCAGATAATCCAACCAATTAGCATCAGAGGAAGTCTATAGATTGGCGCTTTTCTCACCTCCATTCCCAGATGACAGCAGGCCAAATATGCTTATTCTCGCTATCATATATACATATGTGACCTCGTAAATTGCTGTATAGCTCAGCTAACAACATAGCCACCTGTTTTCATTACATTTGTTTTATCATGTTATGTTTCATCATTCTAACGTATGTTTAAACAATGAAAACTGTACAATGTATTTACAGAAAGTGTGTTTTATTATATTTTTACAGGATCCTCTGTTCCCAGACCCAACCATTCATTTGAACCACCGGTGACAGTTTCCACATGATAAATAGAAAGGACATGGCAGAGGATGATAGGGGTATTGATATCTTACTAAAATTAGACTGCTGTACTTACTGTTTCACACATACAGTTGTGTTCAAAAGTTTACATCACATTGCAGAATAATAAAGTCATATACCAAGTCTTTCTTATTATGTTGGCTAGGCACAAGCCAACATACTGTTATGCTATTTAAACTTCTTATTATTTTTCTTCTTCTGAGACTAAATTAGCAAACCTATCTCCTCCTAGGGCTTTAAAGCCACAAGCCCCAAACTCAGCAGAGACCTGGGGCACGGGGTGTAGTTTGTTGCTATATCTTTTCAGAATGATTAGACTTACAGTTTTTTTTATTATTAATTATTAAAAGTCAGAAATTTCCCATAGACTTCCATTGTCTGAGAAAAATTGCGCCTCTACAGGAGCAATTCCCGGGACTGAGGGAGGAGGTCTGCCTTAGTTTCACTTTTAAATCGGTTAAAAATAGAAATAAATACATGAATTTATTTCACACTGACAAGCTAAACCAACATATCTGATTATTACAGGGGTCAGGGCTTATTAATAATTGATATCTGGCCACAGAACCAGAGAGAAAGACGAGAGAGAAATCATCGCTCCGATGAGCGCGTTCAGTCTCAACGAGCTCACAACAAACGAGTTTATTCTTGTTTAAAACCTTTTAAAAATAAAATATTACAGCGATTGCACACAATCAACCCATTAGAACACACCAAGAGCTAAAAGCTGGTGTTTGGGGGCTGTTGAAGTGTGGAAAATGAAGGATTTGCGTCAGCTATTTTGACAGCGCGAGACCGCGCGGCTTCACAACGAGCTCACAACAAACGAATTTATTCTTGTTCAAGACCTTTTAAAAATAAAATATTACAGCGATTGCACACAATCCACCCATTAGAACACACCAACGGCTAAATTCAGGTTTTTGTGAGCGGGTTAAGTATTATATTTTTCACATTAAAAGCATTTTTATAGTTTTCTAAGAGCTTTTAAAAATAATATATTACAGCGATTGCACGCAATCCACCCATTAGAACACAACAAGAGCTAAATTCAGGTGTTTGTGAGCTAAATGAAAGACTATTTGACAGCGCGAGGCGGCCGTTTTCTAAACACTGGAAGGGGAAAAAAGTCTACGCACAGGAACTTTCACAATCACTCACACAATCAACCCATTAGAACACACCAAGAGCTAAAAGCGGGTGTTTTTGGGCTGCTGAAGTTTGAAAATGAACGATTTGCGTCATCTATTTTGACAGCGCGAGACTGTGCGGCTTCACAACAAGCTCACAAGAAACAAATTTATTCTTGTTTAAGATCTTTTAAAAATAAAATATTACAGCGATTGCACACAATCCACCCATTGGAACACACCAACGGCTAAATTCAGGTTTTTGTGAGCGGGTAAACTGTCAAAATGAAAGATTTGCAGCAGCCTCTCTGACAGCGCGAGACTTCAACACTGGCATGGGGAAAAAGGTCTACATACTGAAACTACAGCCTTTTACATGAAAACACTTCAGTGAATCAACACAAAACAATTAGAAGAACATATTATACGGATGAAAATGAGTGTTTATGAGTGCTTGTGACATTTTCTTTGTCTAAGGGCTGAACATCACATCGATTGCTCTGCGCTCCAGAACACGGTGATGTCTGGCTTTTCGGCGAGAGAAAGGACAAATAAATACACATTTCATTCACACTGACAAGCTTAAACAACATATGTCATTATTATCATGTCAGATCTCATTAATAACTCATGTCTGGCCAGAGATCAGTATGAAAGACGAGAGAAAAATCACCGCTCCGATCAGAGAGTGCAGTCCGATCGTGCTCACGATAAAAGCATTTTTATAGTTTTTTAAGAGCTTTTAAAAATAAAATATTACAGCGATTGCATGAAATCCACCCATTAGAAGACAACAAGAGCTAAATTCAGGTGTTTGTGAGCGGTTTAAATTAAAGACTATTTGACAGCGCGAGACGGCCGTTTTCTAAACACTGGAAGGGGAAAAAAGTCTACACACAGAAACTACAGCCTTTTACATTAAAACACTCCAGCGAATCAGTACAAAACAATTAGAAGAATATATTATAGAGATTAAAATGAGTGCTTGTGAGATATTTTTGTCTTCGGGCAGAATAACACATTGCATCAATCTCTTGAGTTACAGAGGACGCTGATTCTGGCTTTTCGGTGCAAGAACGGACAAATCACATAAAAGATTATTTCAAAATACATAATAGCTTGGCGAATATAAACGAAAAACAGCCACGTGAACATACACTGTAGAGAAATAAATCGGAAATGGATCATGATACTGGATTTGAATATTAAAGTGACTGCATTTATCAGCTGCTTTCTGTTTTTAATTTTAATCTATAAAAAACAGAAAATCATTCGTCTTGGCTGCTTTTTTTGTATGTCTATATTTTGTATTGTCAATAGTAAATATTATGAAAACAATAACTGTTGTAATTTTGTCATTATTATATAGTTTATGTATTATAATTGCAAAAAAACAAAACAATTTAGCAACTCACATAGTTATCATTCATCACTGCTTAAAAATGTAAGTTTTAAAATAAACTCTTAAAGCATGAAATAAGATACAGAATCAGTAAATTCGATTTTAATGTGGGTATATTATCAGTGAACTAATCATTAAATATTTGTAATCATTAAAAAAAAATAGGCCCTTTCATAATGTTGTTCAGAAATGAAGGCCACAATGCTAATGTTGTCCACTCGATGGCGCCACAGGATAACAAATACTTCAATATCTGTTCAAAGATTTGAAATGTTTCATTTATGTGCATAATTATAAAATGCATATACATGCATTCTATTTTCATAAACTTTAATGAAGCCCAATCTAGTATTTATGCAAAAACTGTAATCTCCTAAGTACCATTACTTTTTTTCTTATTTTAATAGTATTGACAACATATTTCTCAAGTTATCACACATAAAGCGAAGAAGGGAAACTATATTAGTTATCTATTTTCATATTGTCAATATCATAGTACTCACATAAGGACTCATAAGCTGTTGTCATAGCCTAGGCTTTTCATAAGAACAGAAAACAGCAAGGGTCCATAGAAAAATACTGTTGTAGTTTTTTTTTTTTCAGCAAGGCAGTTCAAGAACGTTGGACACACAAGTAATGTGGCTCTTTTGCCCCAAGGCCAAGCCAACATCAAAGTTAGTTCACTAACTTTACCTTCTAGTTATTATTATTATTTAAGACTGGACTTAAGATTTTTTTTTTTATTTTTTTGTTTTTGTTATTTTTTTTATTTTTGTCTGCTTGTCAGAATTATAGCTGATTAAAAAGAAATAGTGGTTCATGTCTGTTTTGTGATAATGTTTCTTGAGTCCTTTGTCCTGAACAGTTTAAATGCCCAATTTTCTTCAATCCTCCAGATCCTGCACTCTCTCAGGTTTTCCAGCATCTTTGGCATATTTGAACCCTTTCCAGCAATGAATGCATGATTTCAGATCCATTTTTATACACTGAGGACAATTGAGGGACTCATACACAACTATTTCAAAAGGTAAACAAATGTATTAATTCTTAAGAAAGCAACACAGTGCATTAAGGCAAGGCAAGTTTATTTATATAGCACATTTCGTACACAATGGTAATTCAAAGTGCTTTTCATAAAAGAAAGTAAAATAATCATGAAGAAAAATAACAAAAATAAAACAAGCGATTTTAAAACTTTGAAAATTATTTAAAAATGGACTTATTTAAAATGAATTTAAAAATAGAAAATGATTTTACATAAAATACAGTGAATACGTAAAATACAGTGCCATCAGTTCGGACATCGCACAGTGCTCATTCAATAAATGCACAGCTAAACAGATGAGTTTTGAGTCTAGATTTAAATGTGACTAATGTTTTAGCACATCTGATCTCTTCTGGAAGCTGATTCCAACTGCGGGCGGCATAATAACTAAAGGCAGACTCCCCTTGTTTTGTGTGAACCCTTGGTATTTCTGACTCGATCCTAATGATCTGAGTGGTCTCTTAGGTTTATATTCAGTGAACATATCTGCAGTATATTTTGGTCCTAGGTCATTGATTGATTTATAAATGAGTAAAAGTACTTTAAAATCAAACCTAATTGTAACTGGAAGCCAGTGTAAAGACCTGAGGACTGGTGTGATATGCTCAGATTTTCTGGTTCTAGTCAGAATCCTGGCAGCAGCGTTCTGGATGAGCTGCAGCTGTCTAATGGTCTTTTTGGGAAGGCCGGTGAGGAGACCATTACAATAGTCCACCCTGCTGGTGATAAAGGCATGAACAAGTTTCTCCAAGTCTTGACTGGAAACAAAACATATAATTCTTGCGATGTTTTTTAGATGATAGTATGCTGATTTAGTTACTGCATTGACATGACTGCTGAAACTAAGGGTCTGTCTCCATAATCACACCAAGATTCCTGACTTGATTTTTAGTTGTTTGAGCCCTAGAGTCCAAGGTATGCATTCACCTTGAAAACTTCATCTTTGTTTCCAAATGCAATAACTTTAGTTTTTCCTTGTTTAACTGAAGAAAGTTCTGGCACATCCAACTATTAATTTCATCAATACATTGGCAGAGGGAGTCAATGGGGCTGTAGTCATTTGGTGATAAGGCTAGGTAAATCTGTGTATCATCAGCATAGCTGTTATAGGCAATTTCTCATTATTTGACTTAGTGGGCGCATATACAGGCTAAACAAGAGTGGTGCAAGAATTGAGCCTTGTGGGACTCCGCATGTCATGGACGTCCACTTAGTCTTATGCTCTCCTAGACTCACATAATAGCCTCTCCCTTCTAAGTATGATTTGAACCATTTGAGTACCATTCCAGAAAGCCCGACCCAGTTTTTCAGTCTCTCTAGTAGTATGTTATGATCGACAGTGTCAAACGCAGCACTGAGATCTAGCAATACCAGCACTGATATTTTGCCAGAGTCCGAACTGACGCGAATATCATTTATTATCTTAATGAGTGCTGTCTCTGTGCTGTGATGCAGTCGGAAACCGGATTGAAAATTGTCCAGGTATCCATTTGAGTTTAAGTATTTGTTCAGCTGATTAAAAACTACCTTTTCTATAATTTAGCCTATAAAAGGAAGATTAGATATTGATCTATAATTGCTCCATATGGTGTTATCAAGATTGCTCTTTTTCAGGAGGGCCTTAACAACTGCAGTTTTCAGGGAGTTTGGAAATGTCCCAGAAAGAAGTGAGGCGTTCTGCTTCTAAACAGTTAAGCACATTTTTGAAAAAAGATGTGGGAACTGTGTCAAGATAGCAGGTTGACGATTTTAGGTACTGCACTATTTCTTCCAAATTTTGCTATCAATTGCTTCAAAAATAGACATAGTATCTTTTTGATATTGCGGCCAAATGTGTCTGACCTCTGCATTGCTTGAGGATGTGCTAATCGCCTTCCTGATATTGATGATCTTCTCAGAAAAGAATGCAGCAAACTCATTGGATTTGCTGTCTGAGAGCATTTCACTGGGAATCTGATTTGGGGGGTTTGTCAGTCTCTCAACAGTGGCAAAAAGAGTACGAGTGTTGTTTAAGTTACTGTTTATAAGGTTTGAGAAGAAATTCTGTCTAGCTGTGGCTAGTTTCACATTAAAAGCATGAAGATGCTATATCTTCCGCCACATCTGCTCTGCTTTTCTGCATTGTCTTTTCATAGTCTGAACTGTTGTTGATCTTCTCCAAACTGATTTCTGTCTGTTTTCTTACTGACTATTATTGGAGCAATATCATCAATAACATTCTTAACTTTTGAGTTAAAGGAATCAAGGAGAATATCAACAGAGTTTGCAGAAATGCTTGGTGTTAAAGATATAGCCTCCATAAACAGCACACTAGTGTTCTCGTTAATGCATCTCCTTCTGACAGAGACAGATCTAGATTCAGTGGTAGCAGAGATCAATATATCAAAGAAAATACAGAAGTGATCAGATAGTGCTACGTCCTTAATAATAATGGATAAAATGTTTAGACCCCTACTGATGATTGAATCTAGAGTGCGTCCACCTTTGTGTGTGGGTCCATGCACATGCCGAATCAGGTCAAAAGTGTTTAGAACTGTTATCATTTCTTTTGTAGTTTTGTTTTCTGCATTATCTATGTGAATATTAAAATCCCCTGCAATAGCAATACAGTCAGACTCTGAGGAAATCATTGATAACATTTCTGTGACCTCTTCAACAAAGGCTGGAGAGTTTTTTGGAGGCCTGTAAATAATGATAAACAGAATGCATGGAGCACCTTTCAGCACAATCCCTAGATATTCAAAAGATAAGTACTGACCAAATGACACTCATGAAAGTAAAGTTAGGAGGGGCTGCTTCATTGAGGACTGTTGCACTGCAGCTGTCTTCTAGCCATGTTTCGTTTAGAAACATAAAATCCAGATTGTTTGTGGTTATAAAGTCATTGATTAGAAATTATTTATTTTTTAGTGAGCGAATGTTTAAAAATGCTAACTTGATGGCTGTGCTTTGTGTCTTTAAATCAATCTTAGTTTGATGCATAATAGGCCGCAGATTAGATGAGTTTGCCCTTCGGCTTGAAAAGGCCTTAGACTTTCTATCACGTGATAAAACCGAAATAGAGAAAGCTACAGGCACACTGGGTTCCCGCTTGTTCTGTAAACATTTGTGAATGTTGCTGCTATTATAGCGGGGACCCGACACATATCACTGAGAGCTGCTATCAGTTGTTTTTGATTCACCTACAGCAGATGGAGGGTTTGGGCCCTGGCATTGTGGCAGTGCTTGGAGAGCTCTCACAGGAGCAAGGCCCACAGGCTTTGGTGGTTGGGGGGCCCACCGTTTTTTTTGTTGATATCTGCGGGCTTGCAGATATCAACAAAATTCCTCCATTTTCTGTGAGAAGCACAGAAGTGGAGATACTGGAGAGAGGGATAATGTGTCCGGTGAGCAGGGCTGTGTCTCTGGTGTTTCCGGTGACTGTGATATGTTGTCCTGGCTTCCCTGGGTGTTTTTCAGAAAGTCGTCCTTGGGTGCTGAGTCTTGTAGCTGTTTTTATACATCACAGTCTGTCTGTGAGGAGCTCTGTGGGCAGGGCTCAGCTGGGATAGTGTCCATCAGCAGTGCTTGTTGTGGCTGCATGGTGTTATCAGTGTCCTTGTGGGATATGTCAACCACATGATGACTCGGAACTGGTGTGTGTGTGCTGAATGAATTGACACAATCTGCTGAAGGATGACGGAGGGAAAAGTAGATATTGTCCTTAAGCACTCTAGCACCAAGTTTGTTTGGGTGGAGGCCATCCGGTTTAGACAGTTGTTTATGGCCCCAGAAAAGATTGAAGTTGTCGATGAAATTCACTCCTTTTATATTGCAGGATCTTTGTAGCCATGTGTTCAGCCCAAGCAACTTTGAAAACATATTTGATCCCCTTGCTGGGAGTGGTCCACTGATGAACGACTGAACTTTGAGTCTTCGAAGTGTTTCAAAGAGTTGACTGAAGTCCTTCTTAAGGAGTTCTGACTGCTCTTTCTGAATATCATTCTTCCCCACATGGATGATAATTCGATTTGCAGTCTTGTGCTTCATCAGAATGTTCTGAAGTTCTTTGTTCACATCAGAGACCATTGCTTGAGGAAGGCAGCATGTTAAGAGACACAGGGTGTGAACTACTTGAATTAGATGATCAGGGAAAACTACCCTAAAACACAGAAAACAGCCGTGGGTCATCCAGTGTATGTAAACTTTTGAACATTTTTATAAATTATACATATTTTTATAAAAGCAGTAAATGTAAATAACTATTATGTAAAATTGCTTATTCATGACAGTACTAAATGAAAATAGCATACATTATGATCTCTCTTATTTTGTTAAAATTATTGCATATTCTGCTAGGGCACAGATGGGCAAACTCAGTCCTGGAGGGCTACTGTCCTGCAGAGTTTCGCTCCAACCCTAATTAAACAGACCTGAAGCTAATCATGGTCTTCAGGATTACTAGAAGGCTACAGGCAGGTGAATTTAATCAGGGTTGGAGCAAAACTCTGCATGGCAGTGGCCCTCCAGGACCTAGTTTGCCCATCCCTGTGCTAGAGGTATGTAAACTTATGACCATAACAGTATATTCTGTAGTTTTTAAAGGCAGAATTAAATGAAAAAATATGGCATGGTCCTGATGGTGAATTAGAGTTTCAGAATACGTGTGTGTGACTGTTTGATTGAGAGAGTGGTAATCACTGTCCTGACTTTGCAGTGTTAATTGCAAGTGTTTTCATTATTGTGTTTGTCTTTTGGTTAGTATACATTTTTTATTGTTTATTTTTAAAATTATTTTATTTTTTTAATCAGTTTAATTATTTACTTGAAGTGTCTGTGTTTACAAAATATTTAAAATCTTTTTCTCAATCTAAATGATGTTGCAGTCCTGCTGAGTTTGTTTAATAATATTTGCAGTCCTGTTAAAAGTTTGCAGTCTTGCATTTGCTGAAAAATTAAAATTGAGTTTTGTTGATGCCTTGCTGTTTTTGTGGCTTTGTTGACAGTTTTTATAAGTGCATATGACGCATTTTTTTTTATTTTATTTTTTGTATAGAAGGCCCATAGCATTTAAAACATTAAGTGTAGTCATTTATAGACGTTTACTGAGACATGAGTGGCAGTTTACAGAGATTTAACTACTTGTACCCTGGATTTTGTGGAGACTACTTCTCATGCACAGGGATGTACGTGGATTTACCGGTGAGTGAGTAAGCATTTCCGTCCTTGTCGGGGAGTTTATCGCGTTAGTGAGCAGACTGGAAAACTGCCACACACAAAAAAGTCAGTGTCTGTCAGTGTCAGGAAACCAGAAACGATAAGGTACATACATGGAAAGTGCCGGAAACATTCGGTTTACGGGTTTGTGCGCTGACGTGAACAGTCCGGAAATGCACCTTTTCATGCAGTGAGCTGTCTTTTTGGTGTCATGCACAGTAGCTTATTACACAGTGTGAATCCCAAAAATAACATTATGTATATATACATATCCTTTGCTTCTAGCTACCTGTCAGCATAGTTACAATAATTTTAGGTTTCATCACTATTAAAAACTCATCACTGTCCCCATAAATTTTTGAGAAAAATGACTGCAATGAGACATTCAGAGAAGACATCTTTACAGATAAATGTGAGGGTATGACTTTCATTTCCTGTAGAGATGAAAAATAAACTACAAAATGTGGGATTAAATGTTGTATATAATATCTAGTATTACAGTAGGTGGCCATCCAAAACGTTGGTTCTACTGCCGCACGCAAGTGCATTTGCAGCTTTTGACCGCTGAGTGGCGCTTTAATCACAAGGTTTCAAACAAGCGCATCAAAGCACATTATCGCAAATAGATGTCAGCTTTGCCTCACCAAAGTGTTTTATTTTACTGGAGTCAGGGAAAATGAAAGAAAAAATATTTAATATTCACTGATGAAAGTTTATTCCTTATGAAGTTATGTGCGTTTCTTAGAACGAATTCAAGCAGGATAAATGTCAAGCCTATGAGCCTGTGCTTATATTTTCTCTACAACATATTTTAGATTTGACACATTTAAATAGTGTGCAGTATTATTTATATAATATGAATTATGTGTTCTATTATTCAAAAGAAATTGTGGTTTACTTTGCATTGGAGCATTAAAAGTGTATAGCATAGTGAGCTAGGCTGGCGTGTTTTATAGATTATTTTCTTTATTTTTGTAAAACGTGAGGCACTGAATAATTTCGCTCCCATTATTTAGGCCTAATTAAAACAAGAAACAAATAAATTAAACCTGCACGATTTAACTAAATCATTGAAACTCTAAAGAATGTACGGATTAATAAAACGTCCTCATGATTAAACTCAAGTTCTCTCATTATAATCAATGAAATACACACGATGTAAAAAAGAGCTTCATTAATTGACAACTTCAGTCTTCTTTACTTGTTTTCATGTAATTTAAGTAAAAAAAAAAAAAAAAATAAATAAAATATATATATATATATATATATATATATATATAATATATATAAATAAAATAAATAAATAAATTGTAGCCGCATTTAAATGCAGGTTTGTAATAATATTCCGTAAAATATCAGTGCAAGATTTGCTTGGAGCGCATGATGCTGAGTTCACGTGCAGCATTTATTCTTATTTGTCTACATATTTTATCTTCATTACAAATCTTGTTTGGTTTCATTTAGGATAATTGCATGTGAAAAAAATATATTTGCTTTGTAATGCATATGCAAAATGTGAATTATTATTCATATTCAAGTGTTTGTGCGAAAATTATTACGCATGCATGACAGGGAGGCGCCCGCTGTCACATGATTTTTTTTCCTGATAATGAAATAACTGAAAATTGTGGTGTCTCACATACATGAGAAATATATCTACATAAAGCTTGAAATGTCTTTTAAACGAATGAATTCAGAACGAAAGCATTATGTAATCTGTGATGTATTTTTCTCTAAAGGCGCGTCCATGTGGAGAGAGCCAGCACTGTGAATTTCATCTTGCCGCTGACAAGAAAACATTTGTTTATTTATAAATAATTAAAATGTCTCCTTTTTCACAATTATTGGGCTACTTCTGCCTGTGCTTTGGGGCAAACTTAATGCATGTGCTTGAGCGCGGAATATATTAAGGCTCATTATGGATTATAGATGCAAATTTAATATAAACCTGCGATTAGTTGAATAATGCAACGAATAATGACAAATGAACGACTAGTAACTAGAAAAATCATACGTGGGAGGCAGATCTAAAAAATACCCTCTAGACATCTCTGTTAAAGTTTGTAAAGCATTTTATATGCGTTTGCATAAATTCTGCTTTCAGAACAGTCCGTAATGGAGAGATGTCTTAACACTGATTTTTCCCCTGAAACACAAAAATGAAAATAGAAATAAAATTGATATTTTATGTTTTGAGAATGGCCAGCCCTTCTCTGCAGATATTGTGCTTCTGGTTTGTGCATTTTAAGTCTACAAAATATATAAAAACTCTTGTGTTTTTTGTCACGTCTGTAAAAAAAGCATATAAAACATGTTCATAAACGGATACTTTACTGATGTCTGGACTCTGTCTGGGATTTAGAAAAACTTCAATATATTGTTCATGAATAGGATACATTCTGTGAAAATGTATATTTCACACTCTAAAAAATATTGTATGGACACAACAAAAAAAAAACGCCGACGCTCCACTCAGTGCTCATAGTTCTGATTGGGCTCAACCCTCCCCCACGCGTTTGAGATACGCTGCCGAGCAGAGTATGAGCAGTGCGGTGTTATTCTGACTGGAGCGAGGAGCAGATTTTTTTTTCATGGTTTTCACTCGCTCCAACACCGCTCCATCACGAGTACAATTCACAGGGTGTCCGCGGGGTCTTAAAAAGTATTAAAAGTTGATAAATCAATTTAGAGAAAATTTAAGGGCCTTAAAAGTATTAAAAAGTCTTAAATGGCATTTACCAAAGTATTAAATTTTGTATCATCTTTTCATTATGTATATTTGTCCGAATAGGGGGTTCTGTGTAGTTTATTTATGGAATCCCGCAAGATTTGACGTCATCTGTTAGCGCGCTCGCTTTCTGAATGCACTGCTGTGTGATAGCGCGAGGCTTGTTGATCCCGCGCTCTCGCTGAATTTCTGACCATTACCCGCATGCCCAGTCCCATCCCCATCCGCTCCCGCGATTTTTTAATCCGCTCCGCAAACATTCTAATATTGTATTTAAGTTTAGCGCATCATGGCGCCGCTATCAATCTGTGGGGTATTTAAATCCCTTTTGAAATAAGCGCGGGCAGTTCTCTTTCGATTTCGCTATCGCGCGTGCACTGTGTAAAGGGAGCACACCATATATTTGTCAATAAGCTCGCAATCTGTTGAGGAGAAAATCCTCCAACATCTTGTCAAACATCTCTCTTACTTTTGACCTCTGATCAGTCAATCTGACTTTTGCAGCTGATGTTGGATGCAGGGTTGTTGTTGTTTTTTTATACGAAATTGGGCTGCAATGGGTTGATTTTTCCCCAGTGGGTTAAAGGTTTGAAATATTGCATAAATTACATTTAGTTGAAATGCTTGCACTGAAACATTTTGCATTTTAACCTGTAATAAAACTGTGCTAAATGTTTTGGGCCACACTAGTAGGAAGCATTTGAGCTGTGTTTATGATAAATGTGTATAATAGTGACTGTAAAATATGTATTTTAGGGATGGAAATGACCTTTTTGTTTTTGGGACATGGAAATTGCGCTACTTTTTTTTTTTTTTTTACCGCATTGGGCTTGGGATGCACAATTAAAAGGATGTAATAGTTGTGATCATTATTTTACCATGATCATTCACACTTGATCAGGTGCAGTACTGACACTATCAAATCAAGCACTCCGTAATCACAGGTAAACTGTCTGATCAGTCAGATCTTTGTCATTAGAAGTGTTCCACAAAACAGCTATGGTTTGCAGACAGTTAAAAGAGCTGATGTTACAAATACATCTTTTGAATATACTGTATGAACTCATTGTCCCATCAGCTTGGAGAGCTTTATTTTCCCTCCACAAGTTTTGTCAGTTGTTTTGTTTATTGGTCTAATTCTTGTTTCTTGGGTTGCATTGGTTAGTCACTCAGTTAATTATCTTGTGCTTCGTTCCCACCCTTCTGAATTATGTTGTATTGATAAGGAGTTATCACAAAGTCGGTCTGTTTAGTTGTGCTATCTTACAATCAATATAGGCCAATAGTAAATGTAAGTTAAAGTGTCGCCTTTGTAACCGGTTAAAACTTGGAGTGGCGATGAGGTCTTAAAATGTATGGAAAGAGTCTTAAAAAAGGTCTTAAAAGGTATTAAATTTTACTCCATGATTCCTGTATATACCCTGATTCATGCCAACAGCCCGTAATATAACTGCATATTTAGCAAGAATTCACATGATAAACATATTTAGCTATAGCTTGATTTACATAATCTCTCCGATCAGAAGATTATAATGACGGCAATAGTCGAGCGGGATGTTACAGGCTAGTTCTCAAGGAGTTTGTCTGTTCCTTTTACTGATTATTTTCGGGTTAAAGCATGATTTAAACAGATACAGCACATTCACACGCAATCGCTGTCACAATAATGCATTCAAACAAATGTAATTTTACAGTGCTACTTCATCTTTAACTGATTTTGAAATCTGTAAGAAATGCATCGATTTGTAGATAAAATAACTGCCGAAAATGTACTGTTATTTTCATCACAAACAAAATTTGCACAGTGGAACGCAGCAATTATACCTTTTAATGCTGACAATGTTATTAGTTTGGCGTTTGGTAGGAAAAAAAGTTTGCACACAATAGCCGAATCCCCTTTGAAACTCTCCTGTTATTTTTTTTTTTATTTTATTTTATTTTTTTATAGGCTACGTTATGAACATAACATTTCAACTTTATCCACAGAGCGAGTGCGGAGCAGTGTTTCTGGTATCAGTGAACATGGAGCGGAGTGATTATTAAATGCTCGGAGCGTGGAGGGAAATTGTTGCTGCTCCACTCTCACATACTCTGCTGCCGAGTGAGAGAGATGTTTCCCCTACGAAATGAACATGACCGTCTGGTGTAGACACGGTTAGACAGTGTCTGCTATATTTACAAATAATTGATATAAGGAATAAAAATAAATACATAACCTAAACCAGCGGCATAAAGAGATGAAAATATAGACTAGAAAATATATTTACACTTGCTCTGTCCTCCGTCCATGACACTGACTCACTGCGGAGCTGCCAGTTTTAATCTGAACAGCTCTTAACAAGTGGATGGTTAGATGCATGATGGGCTAGTATTAAAAAAATTAATTAATAAATAAAATAAAGGTCTTTCCAGAATTAAGGTAATAACATTAGCTACTGCTTTTTTTAATCATCTTGTCTCAGTAATACATTTGACTGGTAAATGATAAAGAATTATATTAAAACTTGTTTTGAACAATTTTAACAATTTATTTGTCATTTGAATATTGATTTTAAGTAGGGAGGTAAAAAAATCTATTTAAATTGTAAATCGGATTTTTTTGTGAAAAAAAATCGGGGATTATTTTTTAGGCCATCGCCCAGCCCTAATGCAACAGTTTTTTTTTTTTTTTTTTTTTTTTAAGGCAACTTTCTCTGAAATTAAGTTATAATTACTAATAAACTTTATTGTGCTATACAGTAGTCAACATTTGACGTGGATCAAACCTTTCTTAAAGTTGTTTTAAAACCAATATGTCCTAAAAACCTGTTCTGCAAGTTTAAAACCCTCATAAGCCACTGTCCATATGAAAGACCAAGAGATTCACACCTTTATCTCGACCCCCACAAGCTATACATAACTACCCCAAAAACCCCAGCCCCCTCCAGCTGAACTGAATTTGGTCTGTTTTTTGGCCACGAGGGCCGGAATGTTTGTCATGTTACTGGGTTAAAACATGCCTACACTCACAGCAGCTGTACTCTTTTTATTCATTATTTTCCCGCAGCCCATATTATTATCATCACTAGACCAAAATAATAACAAATTCTCAATTGATAATTAATCATTATTTTTGAGAAAATCGTAGACGTTTGTGAACGTAGACGTTTGAGGCAGGCTTTAAGACCAAGCGGAATCCTCCGTCAGCTGCTCCTGCTTCACAGGGAGCGCAAGCTCTAACTGACCCAGCTTCACCGTCCACGTTTGGATTTTATAAAATCAGTTTGAGGCGAATACAACTCATTGATCATGAGCCCAACATTTAGCAAGGCGCGAAAACATTCAGTCTACCTGAAGAAAGACATATTTCATTGAGCTAATGCTGTTAAAAAGAGAAAAAAAAAAAAAAAAAAAAAAGTAGGCTATTCTTAAACTTGCAGCTCATTATATTGAAGTACAAATCCGAAAACCAGATCAACCTACACTCTCAGTGTTCTTTCATTGAAAAGTATGCATTTTATTTATTCACAGGCTATATGGTTGAAATAATATTTTAGTTGAAAATTTAAGTGCCATTGTTTAAAAAAAAATGCATCATAGAAATGTTTCATAGACCTTTAGTTGTTATGCTTTAAAATCCAATGGACAGACATAGGCCTATTTTATTGTGCATTACAAATATTTGGATCGTCCCTTATTTTCTTAAAGAGTAAATACTTATTTTCTTCAAGAATAAACATTATAAATAAAGAATAAAAGAAAGAACCTCTATTAGCCCTTATTTTCCATTTCTGAAGTTAATTTGCAACTCTAATGATGATGTGACTCCCCTGACAGTGGCACGTTCCTCAAAAAATTAAAAATTAAAATAAAATAAAACCTTGTTAGAGCTATGTGAGCGATTTAATGGATTTAAAAAAGAAAAAAAAGTGTGTGCTTGGTTTCCGAAATGGAAAACGAATACAGCTCCTAAAAAAATTATATGATGAAAAAGTCATGATAACATATTATTAATTCATAGAAATAATTTAAGCAATTAAAACCTTTTTTTTAAAATACCATATTCAACTTGAATTTCAATACTATTAAACTGACTTTAAAATCTCAAGGAGTTTATAAGTTGAAATGGTAAAATGAGCATCGCGGGAGGCAGCTTGAGGGCGCGTCATTTTCAGATGCAATGGAAAAATAAAGCTGGATAAAATTATAGCTACACGAAACTTGTAAATGGTTAACAACATAGCCTAGATTAGGCCCATACTCTGTTCCTAAGTATATAATGTAAATTTGTTAACCCACAATAACACATTTTAACCGATTAATCGCCTATTTTCGTTTGCTGCATTTTTTTTTTTAAACACCCTAAAAAATAAATTACATTTGTGACAGTTGCATTTTATTACATTCAGAAATAATAACACCAGGCCTAATAATGCTATAGGCTAATGTACCAACAGGATATTTTTAGTTCCCTTCACTTTACAACAAATCCTTTAAATTCAACAAATTTATCAGAA
Organism: Cyprinus carpio; assembly: GCF_018340385.1. Taxonomy (NCBI): domain Eukaryota; kingdom Metazoa; phylum Chordata; class Actinopteri; order Cypriniformes; family Cyprinidae; genus Cyprinus; species Cyprinus carpio. The sequence goes on along the minus strand of NC_056578.1, from coordinate 26,875,916 downwards.
CAGAACAAGAATTACAAATATATATGTAATTGGATAAATATAATTGCAGTATATAATAATATAGGCTTATAAACAAAAAAATAATAATTTAAAATAATTTATAGCAATACATAAGGTTGGGCTTATCTCTCTCAGTTGGGACAAATCCAAACATGTTGCCCATTTGAAGCTAAACTCGTATTCATGAGGTAAAATAGGCTTTGGATTTCACACGTGTTTCAGTATCTACACAAAAAAAAAAAATCATAATCAGCAAAAATATGCCAAAGTGGACCACTGCTCGCGCCACATGGCTCGGTGAACCACTGTTAGCTTTTAATCCGTATATATATATATATATATATATATATATATATAGAGCATGCATAAGAGCCTTTGTGTAAAGGTCTTTCTTTAAATTTTTGATGAGTAGACTGTAGGCTAAAACTATGTTATTTTTTAATGGCTTTTAAGGATGTTATAATGTATATTATAATGTTACTGTTGTTTTACGTCTTCCTTTCATTTTACAATTACATTCATTTCGCAACCCGTCCCTTTGCGCCACCTGGCGGTAGTTTCGCGAATGATTTTAACACACGACTGACTTGCAGTTAACGCTGCGGCCCTGCGGCGGCGGTAATACCCATCTTGGTTGTCAACCTACTGGTAAGTCTTGTTAAGTAATCTGATCCAGTGGACTGACTCCTTGAGACATCTGCAGATGATCTAGAAACATCCTAGCAATACAAATCAGTTTTCTTAATGTCCTATTTTTCAGTTGATTTATTTAAAATGTTTTTTTTTCTTTAATAATTTTTTTAGTAATTGTATATATATATATATATATATATATACACACATGTATGTATGTATGTATGTATGTATGTATAGATTACATGTGTCACCAGATTTCCCTGGAATACAAAGGATTTGAGTCAAGCAATACACTACAGAAACAGTTATGATTGGCATTTGATTCTAATTCAGTTTAAAACCCCTTTAATACAGATGTGTCAATGCTCTGCGTACTTAACTGATAAAAACAGAATTATAAAAGCCCTCAGTTAATGTATCATCACCTGTGGGAATTATTATTATAGCACTGAAGTTATAAGTGCATTTCACTTCACAGCATGACCTCCTGTTCCTTCGTAGATCACGTATTCTATTCATTAGCCAGTCCTTTCATTCTCCGAGCCTTTATAATATTACTCAATTTATATTCTAAGGCAGCCCCCTGTGAAAGAGATCAACGCTCTGAAACTCCCTCCTCATCACCCAATCAAAATATTTAAAGGCCAGCAAAGAGATTTTTAATGCTCATAGTAGACACCCATTTAAAGTGGATTGCTTTGGTTTAATATGATTTTAACAGGCTGGTGGTCACGTGAAGAATGTATAAGCTAATCTTGTGAGCGATAACAGAAAGCACAGGGTGTCAGTAGTTGGGGTACACTAAATATAGGGGGTCTAGAGCTGCTGGGGGGACCTCAACGATTACTTGGGGGATAGATCATTTTGACCCCCCTATGACTATGCTCTCGACTGAGGGGACCCAATAAAATATACTGTCTCAGAAAACCTAGTGACACCACTGTGGCCCAGACTCACAAGAAGAACGGATAGTAACAATGTGAAGCAGACAGCATCTAATAAAATCAGGACAGTCTACACTCCTTCTAAACAGTACCCCATACTTCAATTTGTAACACTAGCAGAACTCTTTTTAGTGTTGAATAGAACACTTTTTTTTATAAGGTTTCATAAAGAACCATGCTTAAAAACTGCTATGTAGGCCTTAAAGAGATCACCCAAAAATAAAATGATGTCATTAATTACTCACCCTAATGTCATTCCAAACCCCTAAGATCTTCATTCATCTTCGGAACACACATTAAGATATTTTTGATGAATTCTGAGAGTTCTCTGTCCCTCAATAGACAGCAAGGGTACTACAATGTTCAAGGCACAGAAACGTAGTAAGAACATAGTTAAAATTGTCCACATGACATCAGTGGTTCAAGCGTATTTTACAAAGCTACGAGAATACTTTTTGCTTCATAAAGTTATGGTTGAACCACTGGGTGAAATATCCCTTGATGTTTAAAACAACCTTTTTAATAATAGTTTTTTTAATTAATTTTTAATTAGTTCATTTTCATTAATATTAGTATATTACTTCATCTATATTATTAATAAATTCCTTATAATATCTTGCAGCCTTATTAAAATATATTGTAGTAGCTCAGTTAGGTAATTTTATTTTTTAAGTAACATATATGTGAAACAACAACTACAATTACTGTATGCAATGAAATATGTGTCACAGTCATTTTATGGTGGATGTTGAATATTGATCAAAATTTTGTTTTTGAAGATGTTTTGAGTCATATGTGATATGAAAATATGTGAATATGAGCTAGATGCTGAATAAGTCTGCTCTGACTATGACAGTGATGCTAAAATCATCTGCTCAAATTGAACCGAGTTTGAAAAGGCAACGAAATATGCTTTATTTTAATCCTTTGTAATTGTTATTAGAATATCAGGACAGTTTTATGCTATTGCAGCAGTTCCATACGTGTTCCAGGTCAATTTAACTTAGACCCGATATGTTATGATTGGTGCAACATTCATGCATTTAAGGGTTAAACTACTTTGCTAAAAGCATTGTGTTTTCTTGAAGTTTAAAGTCTACAAATTTCTTAAATTTTACATTATTAACCTTTAAAGGTTAAATGGTCAACAATTTAATTGATGAGGTCTTAATTACAACAATAAATGTTAACGTTATCTCAGCCATACTGATCTCTATAGAGACAGATCCCAAAGTCCTGGTCAGATGTATTGCACTAGCTGCTTAAACTGTTCCCACAATGATGTTTAATTACCCACTATATTCCTGCATAAAATTAACATCTGCACTGGACAAAATATTTAGCCCTGCCTTTTATGATTTACTTGAACAATAAAAAATAATATTTGTCCTAAAATATTAAATAAATTTCATAAAAAAACATTAAATTTACTTTTCTCATACATATTGACACATTGTTACAACACTAATTTATTGTTTTAAAACAAATTATAAGTAAACTGTTTGTATTTCTTGAAAATTGTTGCTTCAATTAATGTTTTGCAAGATATAACCTTATAATTCCAAGTGGAAAATTACTTTTTTTTGGAATTAGAAGGTTCTATCTGCATTTTACCTGTTCCAAAAATCTGCATATGCAAATTCGAGAGGATTTTGATATTGTACATTTAGAATACATTTAGGGTCTCTGTGATTTTCATGTATGAAAGAGACTTGTTCCCCATATCACTTTTGCTATATGGAATGCAAAATCTTTGAGGCTCAATATCTCAGAATCACTCAGAATGCAGATAGAACCTTATAATTCCAAGGCGGCAAAATGTTAAGATGGAAATAAAAGACATGAAAACAACTTTGGTAATCAGACAAGTAATTCAGCTCATTTAAGGAATGTACATTACCTTGACTTCCTGGTCACAATTTGTCATTTAATACTTTAGTGCCTTGTATTTGTACTATTTCTAAAAAATTAATTAGTAAATGTGACCTGTATGAAGCAGGTCACAGACTAATTTAACAATAATTACTGTTATCATAATAATCATACATATCACAATGACAGGATAAGTCAGTAATACACGTCAACAATGCATACTAGCAATGCTAAAGATGAATGCCATAGAGATTCAGTTTTTAATCACATCAATATTCAAAATTCATGAGCTATGTTTGGAATAATACATTTATACTAAAGTGAATAAAATGTATTTTATGTGATGCAAACTTTACACTAGGGGTGTTCAGCAAAGCCAGTATTTGTATCTGTATTTGTATCTGTAACAAAATTATTCGTATCTGTATCTGTATTCGGATAAAACCAGAAGTAGGCAGAGCTTGTACCAGAACTTTGTACAGTTATACTTGTGACACCGTTATTATGTTTGGTATTACTGCCTATTTTATTCATTTTTCGTAGTTATCACTGAACAAATATGCTGTGTTTAACTAAAATAATATATATTTTTTATGATTATAACATTTATTTAAGTATCTTCTAACAGTCGGAGCCGATACCCTTGTATAGGCAGTGCTTCAAAATGCAGTGCGGTTGTGCTTCGAACAATGTGAGTTTGAGTCCCAGCTTGGGGACCTTTCGTGATCTGATAAATAAATATGTAAATATCTTTTAATTAAAACAGTAAGGCTTCCTATGCAGTTTAGAAATATGAAAATTGCTTTAAGTAATTTCCAGGAAATGCATGGAAGGCAACTGCAAAACTGCTGTTTTATCTGTGCTTATTTAATTCATAGTATTTTAAACTAATTTACTTTACACAGTTGTTAATGTGTAATTTACGTTGTAATTTTAGAGGTTTATGCGAAATGCAAACATGATTTCCTTTGGCTCGCCGGTTACTATGCAGTTTAAAAAGTATTTCATTTAAGTAATTTGCAGATCTGGAAAAGTAGGCTGTGGGGAAAAAAAGAGAACAGAGTATGGAAAAATATTTGTTTTGACTATTTGCCCTACACTGTAAACCCGGATTTCATATCTAATCAAACGTTTAAAGTGTAATGTACTTACATGATTTAAATCGATTAAGTTTTGATTGCATTACTAGCAGATGTAAGTATGTTATACTAATTTGTAGACCTAGTTGAGCCTGTGAATAACTTTAAGTGAAATAGCTTAAAATTCCCAAGTTTTAGTCATGCAATGCACGATGGGAACGTGATCGCCGTCACTTTGCCGCCGAGAAGACGTCACTTTGCCGCCGTGTCTATGCTTTTTGCTGAGAAGACATCACTTTCTCGCCATGCACCGGACAGTCCAGTTTCTGCTAAGACTCGCCAGAGACGGTGAGTGTATTTGATTTTGCTTTTGTTTATGGTTGGTGGTGATTAGACTTAATGTTTCCGTGTTTGTGTGTTGATACAAGGGGATGGCTGGTGAGTACTGGGAGGATGTTATCTTAATCTAGGTCGGCAGCCATTTTCACCTGCTAGCTAACGTTAACGTTACAGTTTGAAAGTTTTTTTTCACTTGGTGCGCTGTTTGTGAGAAGTCCAAGTGAAGCAGTTTGACGTTGATGGACATTAACATTGTCACCCGTTAAGGTACTTAGCTAGCTAAGTAAGTCACTTTTATCACTGGAGGGGCTTTTTATGAGTAACTTTAGAGAAAGACGTTTTATTAAGTTCAACGAACATCACCTGTAACCACCTATTTGATGGCTTAACGTTAGCTGGCCAAATTGCCTTTCTCGGCTTGACGCGCTGTTTGTGAACTTGGAAAACTGTCGTTTTTTAACCAGTTCAACAGGACATTTTCCACCTGTAGCGTCTTGGCGGGCTTTGAACTGCCTCTCGGCAGATTAAGAGGCGCCGCGGACGAAAACCACGCGCATTCATGGCGGGGAAGGGAGCGCAACGTTACTTACTTTTTTTTTCTTACTGGAGGGGCTTTTGTGAGCAGTGTAAGTCCGTTTGTTGTAACCAGTTCAACTGGACATTTTTTCACCTGTAACTTTAGTGTCCTTGGTGACACAGCTCGATCCCACGCTGAACGAGGGACACGCACTCGGTGGGAAGAAGAGTGTTAGCGACCACATTGGATTTGTTTTTTTCCTAGTATTAACGTTAAATGTAAATGACTTTGACCATTCATTGTATATTGTCTTATGCAATGACATATGCTCCGCATTAGTGATTATTTTACATTCAAGCACTTAAAGGAATAGAAAGTTTTTTTTTGGGGAATTGCAACCGGATTATGACTGAGTATATTAACAATAACGTTACACCCCTAATAATTACATTATGTCTTTAAAGTTAGCTACTTTGAAAATACAGGTATATTGTTGCAGTAGACTACTATAGCAAGTTCCCTTGTCTCTTCGCGTATTTCTTTGGTTTTATTGTGTTGCAGGTCATAGGAAGAGATTCTTTTGAACCCAGTATCCTGATATTAGCAACAAACTGAAAACCTCTGAAAAATATGCTTTGGAAGTGTAAGTATTGCCCTCTTAACTGTGAAAAGAGAGCACAGCTATTTAAACATTATAGGCTAAAACATGGAAGTTATGCAAGAACACAGCCTTTTCCTTGTTTATATCAGGAATGTCCATGTACATTTAAATCACTCAATGCACTAAAAGTACATTTATCTCGCCTTCACACCAAAACTCCTGATCAGTCAGCAACCAGATGCACCAGTTAAATTTTGCTGTCTGTCATGTGGTTTGCCGAGTCTTGTTTCTCAGACTGACTACTTTACTCACCTGCGTACTGCACACTTAAAGTAAACCATAAAGTCAGGTGCCCGTATAAAGACTGTAACTTTGAAAACCCAGTATATACTCCCACTTTCAAAGCACACAACGAGTAAAGTACACCAGGACCTCAGACTGGCAACGTTTTCAAGTGTCAGAAATCATTGGTTTGGATAATGTAATCGCGATGACAATGATGCTGCACAAGACCAAATGTCACATGCTGATGATATGGAACGATTTAGATAGATGTCAGTGTAGAAGCTAGTGAGAAATGATTCTTCGTGATTTAAGAAAACACAGCTTTGAGCACAACTTAGCATCTCTTCTGTTAAAGATGCAACTGTCCTTCACGTACCAGAGAGTTCTGTGCAAGAACGTAATACACCCAGCTTTGTCAAATCAATAAGCTGTCACATCCACTTCTGCATAACAGAGTGAGGGCCGTACTAAAGAAATATTATGCTGACATTAATGAAACAGTTGTGAGAGAGGTTACCAGTGTCGTGTCAGAAAGTAACATAATGTCATTTTGTGCCAAAGATGGATCCCTAGGAACTGCTAAAAAGAGAGCGGCCTATGTACGTAGAGAGTTTCCACTGGTGAACCCCATTGAATATTTGTGTGGAAAAAAACACTTGCATATGTCCCTATTGTTCCCATGCTCCAGAAGTTGCTGAACAAAACTGACATATTGGATAAAGCCTTGTCAGAAAAAGTCCATGTCCCACAGGAATATAGCTCATATGTAGATGGGCAGTGCTTTTAAATAAAAACTCTCTTCTTGCAAGGGACGAGTTTCACAATTGCTCTTACACTTTACATTGATGACTTCGAAGTAGCCAATCCTCTAGGGACATCAAGCTGAAACATAAAATGTGTGCCATATACTGGGTCATTGCCAACATACCTGCAAAATATAGGTCCAACCCTTAACTCACCTACCCAAACTTGCACTACTGTGCAATACCTCAACAGTCAAAAAAGTGTGGTTACGCTAAAGTTCTGCAACCTCTTATTTATGATCTAAAGTCATTGGAGCAAAATGGTGGTTTACTTGGAACAACTAGGTGAGAGTGTGAAAAAGGCACAGTCTTATATGTTGTTGCTGATAATCTTGGTGCCCACTCCCTGGCAGGATTCCTGGAGAGCTTCACTACTGACAAGTTCTGCAGATTCTGTTCGGCAAGCAGTATTGACATACAACACCAAGAGGTATGCTCTGGTTACTTTAAACTCTGAGACAAAGACTAGACTCCCATGATAAGCAGGTGCAGGAGGTGAGAGATAGGATCCAGCATTGAGTCGGACTTACTTGGTGTGAAAAGAGCATGTCCTTTAACTGAGAATCTTGAGCACTTTCATGCAGTCACTGGTTACCCTCCTGACATCTTGCATGATATATTGGAAGGCATTGTTCCAACTGAGTTGTCCCTTTGTCTTAAAGACATGATAGACAAGGGGTATTTCACACTAGAAATGTTAAATCAGGCCATCAGACACTTTAACTACACATTTACTGACAAAACAGACCGACCTCAGATTATTGGAAAGGGATTTTACGCCAAAGAACATTGGTGGAAATGGCCATGAGAATTGGTGTCTCATAAGGCTCCTTCCTTTTCTTATTGGTCACTGTGTCCCTGAGGGGTGACAACACTTGGGAAATTCTCATGCTTGTCAAAGATGTGGTTTGAGCTAGCTGTTGCACCAAGGCATACTGGGGACCTGGGGGGGGGAGGAGACACTGCATTTCCTGGACTATAAATAGCAGAGCACAGACAGCTGCTGCTGTCAACATTTCCAGATTTTCATTTAAGGCCAAAACATCACTTTTTGGAACATTACCCTCAGCTTGTAAGGAAATTTGGTCCCCTGTGTGATGTTTGGACAATGCGCTTTGAGGGGAAGCACAAGTTCTTTAAAAAGGCAATTCGCAATGTGCAAAACTTCAAAAATATTGCCATGACACTTGCTACCAAACACCAGAAAGCAGTCAGTTACCACCTTGACTGTAGCTCTTTTTTCAGACCGTCAGTTGAGATGACAAAGGTTACCCCAGTTTTGCTTGCCTCTTTCCCTTTGAACGTTCAGAGAGTAATCGCGCAAAACATTACAAAGCCTGAGTCGGTTCTTAATGCATCATCTGTCTGTGTAGATGGAATCAAATATCATCCCGGCATGATACTCTCTACTGGCTCATGCTCAGGTCTCCCTGATTTGCCAGATTCAAAAAATTGTTGCTGTTAACACAGAAATTATGTTTGTTTGCCAACAAAATGACAGCATGGCATTGTGAGCATTTAAGATCTTACCAACTTGTCTGTAATGAGGTCCCCTCTTTGGTTGTGGTTCAGATGTCAGACTTGAATGATGTCTTCCCATTATCATCATATAGGGTACAAGGAGAATTTTATGGTAACACTGAGACGATATTGTTATTTGCTAAATAACCTGTCTTTTATCATGGTTCCCAGATGGCTGAGCAAGAGAATATAAAAATAGGGTTATTGTCTCCCGAGGGAGATATAAGAAAGATGACGACAAAACGACCTGACACGCTTGACGATTTGACTTGGGTGGCTCAAAGGCACTCTCAAAGCGAACTATAGTTTCACCTTACAGTACCAAGATCCTGAATTTTAACAATGAACTGTGTAACCTCACCAATCTCTCTGAGCTCCCAGAGAAGCCAACAATCAAAATCATCCCTATGATTGAGCTGGTACCAATCTCAGCAGACACTGAATCATATGGTGACACAAGCAGCCAGACAGACACCGGATCCTGTCCAGCTCCTCTCTGGATAGAAGGTTTTCAGTGGCCAGAGGTATTTGACGTTCCCAAATTTTCGGTTGATGTTTGAGTACAGACTTCGTCAAGGTAACCTTGTTGTATCTGAGAGATGGAACATGTCTTAAGGTGACAAAAGAGTTGAAACATAATATACTAGAGAAATTGGGCCGAGACCATGTATGCATTTAACGCATACCCAGAAAAGGAAGATTTTGAAGCAGTTGCAAAAGCCTTAGTACAAACCACCCGTGTTCTAAAAGAATCAGGGTCATCCTCTGGCTGGAATGGATGGAAGAACAGTCTCAAGTTCAAGATGGGAAACTACCAGAACCAAAATGCGCCAGATGGACGAGTTGATGTCAATGTCAATGGTGTTAAACGTGGAAGATACACTGCAAATGCCGACTCTTTCTCACAAAGGCATAAAAAAAGCCAAGGAAAGAGAGAATTAAATTTCCTACCTGAATATCCAGAGGGGAAGGATGACCACAACCTGGAAGAAGCTCGCCAGGTTTTGGTCAATGAAATGATGAAGACAAAGCCAAATGGGTCCCTTGGTTAAGAAAGAGATGGACCTGACATTTGCGCTTCGGAGAAAAGAAGTTGTCCAAAACAAGCCTGCCCTCAGCCAGATGTTACATCGATGGCCAGCTCTTTTCACGGAAAGCCAAGGTAATGTATTACTGCTGGAGTGTTTTTAAAAAAGACATATGTGTCACTGTAATGTTAAATACAATTTGTCCATAGATTCTTGTTTTTAGCTTCATATGCAATACATGTTTTGTTTCAACACATCATTTTACCCCTCCACATGTCATCTTTCGACGTAACCTACGCTCACTCCTCACCCTCCCGGCTGTCTGCAATGGTTTCATCTTCGCTTCCTTCCCCTAAACGTTACCATCTTTTGATGCTAACAGTGCTACTGATACTTTCTGCTCCACTCTTACATCTTGTTTAGACACTGTTTGCCCCTGTCTTCCAGGCCAGCCCGTACCACCCCTTCAGCCCCTTGGTTATCTGATGTTCTACGCGAACACCGTTCTAAGCTTAGAGCTGCTGAAAGGTTGTGGCGCAAATCCAAAAATACTACTGACCTTAATGTGTATCAGTCACTCCTCTCTTCCTTTTCTGCTAATGTCTCCACTGCTAAAAAGACTTACTACATAACAAAATTAACAATTCGTCTAACTCTTGCATGCTTTTTAAAACATTTTCCTCACTCCTTTGTCCTCCTCCTCCCCCTCCTGCTTCATCTCTAATAGCTGACGAGCTTTGCCACGTTTTTCTCATTAATAAAATTACAAACATCAGTGCACAATTTTCCACACCACAATCCATCAAGCACATCTCACAAACAAAACATATCCAAACAGCTGATTAAAACATCACAATAATTTACAAGTAATGCCAAACTCATCCTTTCTAATCATCCTACTACTTGTCCACTTGATCCTATTCCATCTCATCTCCTTCAAGTCATTTCTCCTGCAGTTGTACCTGCACTTACTCACATCATTAACACATCCCTTCATACAGGTGTTTTCCCCTCATCATTTAGACAGGCTCGTATAACTCCACTCCTTAAGAACCCACCCTCAACCATCTCTTTTAGAGAACTACAGACCAGTTTCCCCTTCTTCCTTTCATTGCCAAAAAACTTTGTACGAGCTGTATTCAACCAAGTCTCTACCTTTCTCACACAGAACAACCACCTTGACAGCAACCAATCTGGCTTCAGAAGTGGACATTCAACTGAGACTGCCTTGCTCTCAGTTGTTGAAGCCCTAAGACTGGCAAGTGCGGAATTTCAAATCTTCAATACTTATCTTGCTTGATCTATCTGCTGCTTTTGACAACGGTTAATCACCAGATCCTCCTGTTAACCCTACTGACAAAGGGCATCTCAGGAACCGCACTCCAGTGGTTTGAGTCTTACCTATCGATAGGTCCTTCAAAGTATCTTGGAGAGGTTGAGGTGTCCAAGTCGCAACATCTAACTACTGGGGTGCCTCAGGGCTCAGTTCTTGGACCACTTCTCTTCTCTGTCTTACATGGCATCATTAGGTTCTGTCATTCAGAAACATGGCTTTTCATACCATTGCTATGCTGATGACACTCAAACTCTAACCTCTCATTCCATCCTGATGATCCATCGGTAGCTACTCTCAGCAATCTCAGCTTGTCTAACCAGACATTTCTTGCTGGATGAAGGACCATCACGTTCAACTCAACCTTGCCAAGACAGAACTGCTTGTGGTTCCAGCAAACCCATCGTTTCATCACTTGAGTTATGATTGATGATCACCTAACTTTCTCAGACCACATTGCTAAAACTGGTCCGTTCCTGCAGATTTGCTTTATTCAACATTAAGAAGATCAAGGGCCCTTTCTTTCCGAACATGCTGCACCAACTCCTTGTTCAAGCTCTTGTTCTGTCCAGGCTAGACTATTGCAACGCTCTCTTGGCAGGTCTTCTTCCAGTCCAGTTCTATCAAGCCTTTACAATTAATCCAAAACGCCGGCAGCAAGATTAATTTTTAATGAGCCAAAAAAAAAAGAATACACGGTCACCACACCTCTATTTATCAATTTGCACTGGCTACCAATAGCTGCTCGCATAAAATTCAAGGCATTGACGTTTGCATACACAAACCACCACTGGCTCTGCAACCCCTTTACACTAAATTTATTACTTCAGACTTATGTGCCCGCCTAGAAGCTTGCATTCTGCAACGTGAACATCGCTTGATTTGTGGCCATCCCAAAGAAGCACAAAGTCGACTTTTTACGGACTTTTAAATTAAAATGTTCCCTCCATGGTGGATATGACCTGCCCAACTCCAATCCGAGCAGCTGAAGGTCCTTAGCCCTCTTCAAGAATCGTCTTAAAACACATCTCTTCCATCTTTATTTGACCCTCTAACTTTTTCCCTCACTATTCTAATTCTATTAAAAATGTAACTACCTTTCTAATCTTTTTGTATCCTATCTATTTTTCTTTCATTTATTATACAATTATAAAAAAAAAAGACCTCTATCACTAGCTTTCTCTATTCACTTTTTCTATTCTAGGCTGTTTTTCTTTTTAATTTATTAATATTATTTAAAAGCCCTTGCTACCTATACTGTGTTTAGGCTAACTGACTGACTTGTTATCGCACTTATATATCATGCCTCTTTTGTTGTTTTTTGATTGCTTCCATTGTCCTCATTTGTAAGTCGCTTTGGATAAAGCGGTCTGCTAAAATGACTAAATGTAATGTAAATTTTCAGGTTTATTACGAGTTCTCCAGATGGTGTGGGAAAAAGTCTGCAAGAGAATTTTCTTTGATGAACTTGACCGTTTCTCTTCTCTCCAAGGCTCGATGGACCGCTTTCGGAAGAAGAAAGGCCTTACCGCCAGCTTTTGGCTGAGCTTTTACGTCAGACAAAGGTGGGTTTGACTACATTAGTCTACTAACATTCTTTCCTTTCTCTGTTCATCTCAATTTGTCTTTTCTTTCTTCTCTGCTCTTTATCTTTTTCTTTCTTCCTTTTCATTTCTTACCATCTCATTTCCCTCCATTACTTGTCTCCTTTCTCTCTTCATTACCTAATTTTCTTTTTCGTCTTCTCCATTTTCTCTCCTTTTGTCTTCTTGTACATAAAACATTGTGATGAATTTCTGGAATTTATTTGATAAATACATGTGCAGTGGTTTTCCAACGAATTAGATTATATTTGTGGTGTGTTTGGGGATTAAGGCACAACAAAATGGGTTAAATATATCAATATATTTTTATTGCCACGTACACATTTCTCTTGCCAACACTTATTGTGAGATAACTTAAAGACATTGCTATTGCTTTACATTGCTATGCCCATTGCCTACACTTTCCTATGACTGCTCTACAGACTTCTTATTGCCAATTTCAATCACACACCTACACACGCCGCCATGGAGGTGGACACACCACACAAACCTGGAGATGAAGGTGGACACAATCACACCAGAAACACAACAACATGGAGGTAGACACACACACATACACACACACAAACTCACTCACTACACACACTCAAACTCTTCCTGACACGCGCTCACACACACTCACACCATTCAAAAAGACTCCACCACACCCACACACATTCAAAAAGACTCACACACACACACACCTCACAGACACACATTCACCAACACTCAAACAAAACGTCAGACACACACAGCCCTCACACACCATGGGCCACCACAAATTAATGAATGTTATGGGAAAACCTGATGTGAGTATCCTTAGGAAGATATTAGTTTTAACTCTTGTGTCCCACTATTTTGAGACCACTGAGCCAACAGACATCAGAGTGCCTATGTCTTCGGGGATATGCATGTCATCTTGGCGGATGATTGTTCGCCTTCTTCAGGACACGTCTGTAAGTTAATCGTTTTTGAAATGTTGCAGGTGCAATGCTCTTTGTGCTACCGTGAGCTGTTAATGAAACACGGCACATTCATTTTCACAATTATTTGCATCAGATCGTGTCGCCATTAAGTGCTCGAGTTTATGGCACCTCCGAAACAAGGTGGTTTACCGCTTTCAGACCCAGTCCTGTGAAAGAGACTGAAAATTTCGTCCCGAGTAACGTAAAGTTGTGTAGAATCCTTTTACAAGTGCCCAATTAGTTGTTTTAACTTTACCTGTCACCAGTTTGGAAACTTACGAAGAATGTTTTTTGGAGTCTAAAAACTCAATATGGGGTAGGAGTTACTGATTGAACTTGTTGAGATTCTGGGTTGCTCCATGGATCCGATATCAATGGTAGGATGTAACTTTCAAATGGGTTAAGTAAATGGAGACAAAAAAAAAAAAAAAAAAAAAAAAAACACGCAATTAGGTGAAATAGGGTGCTGAGAGTCACTAAAAAATTCAGCACCCGAGCTGTGACTGAAAGGTTAGAGGGTAAACTACATATTTTGGGCCAAAGTGTTTGCAAACCTCTGTTACAGAATCGGAATGTATATGGCATTTTGCATGTAGCTAAAAATTCAGGACGGGATATAAGTCACTCTTGTAATATGATTGACTTTCAGGGTGAACTGTATGTTGGCACAATGCTGCTTGCGGCTGCAGAACAGTCACAGGTTATTTTTGTTTTGCCAACCCAAAACCGTTTATGCTAACTGGCATCTGTGTGTGGTTCTCTCCTTGTCAAACTGGGGCACAACGGCTAGCTTGACAAGGACTCGTGCATGTGTGAAACTCCAGTGAGGGAATTTCTCTGCCTTGATTCAACGAGCAACATGCCCAGCCTCAAACTTTCAGAGTAGGGATTCATTTTTGGAAGGGTCTCTGCGGAATTGGAATGAAACATCCGACCTGCATCCAGGCTTCTAATGACCTTCGGACTGATCTATTACCTTCACCGCAGGACTACCCCAAGTGCATAGAAAAACACTTTAGAAATTTTATGCCCAGCAAAGTATTAATGAAACTGGGTAAAATGTCGAGATGCGTACCCCAACATTCAATACTTTGAAAACTCAGCGGGAAGCATAAATCGAGGTTGCGAGTTTGACTGGTTGGTCGAGTGGCTATTTCTATGTGCCAGATCTTGTTTGCCAGGGGTATGTTTGGACCCCTTTTCTAAAAACCATGTTTTACTGTTTTTGGTGTCCGGTTTATTGTGGTTGGTACATGTGTTCTGTGGTATTTGCAATGATTTTTTTGCACTAAGATTCCATGACACAGGCCTGCTTGATAAATTTAATTTCCTAATGAGTTTGGGGAGTGTAGTGTACATTACAAACTAAAAGGCAGACTGGTCTTGGTTGGCACTTTGGGTGATCTATTTTCACAGAAATATCGGAGTTAGATAGTTAGTCATGTTGTGTTAAATCTATATAAAATATTTTCCCTAACAGGACCACGGTAGGTTTTTTAAATGTTTAATATGGAATGTTGTTGTTATAATGATGTAAAATGGCTGCGCACAATAAGTGTTTTTGTTGGCACTGATGGTTGCTTTGTTTTTATGCCAGTGTTCAGGGCTCAATGAATGACACATTTGCCACGTTTACAGGCTTAGATTCAAGGTTGTTAAAAGCACGGGGACAACAATCCCTGAAACTTTAATGCTGTTTTTAAATAAGAAAGTAAAAAAAAAAGATCTTTTTGTATTGCGTATTTGTCTATTTAAACGTATCTATAGTTTAGCACATGCACATGAATACAACAGGTTTAGTTACTTTAACTTAAAATGTAAAGTGGAAAAGTTCAGTGGACCAACGGCAAGTGTGATATTACAAGAGATGTAACGTGAAAATCAACTTGGCATTCAGTATTTTGTAACTTAAAATAATAATTCCACCCTTTCATGCATTTAACGTTAACTGCACTCAAGTTTTCATAACCCAATTACTTTGTAAAGTTGTTTTAAAGGCAACCGGTTTCCTCCAATTTTTTAAGTAGTAATTCAACTTATACTGCCGGGATCTTCCAGTGTATTTAGTGTTCTCAAAATATAAAAATGTATATTTTCTAAACGATACATTTATTTATACAAGTTAGACATAGATTTCATTGACAAACTTCATTTAGTGATCATTCTGAACTCTTTCTTTTTTTTTTTTTACGTTTAATAAACAATTATCGCTGGCATTCTGTGCCACGCACAACCAGCATCAAGATTCAAGACCGCACAACATGTAGGCCTCAAGTTTTTTGTTAGAAATGTCATCTGTATCCTTCTAAACGGTTGATTATTAGCCTACTTTTGACTTCATGA
Source organism: Cyprinus carpio (assembly GCF_018340385.1). NCBI lineage: Eukaryota > Metazoa > Chordata > Actinopteri > Cypriniformes > Cyprinidae > Cyprinus > Cyprinus carpio. The sequence continues at coordinate 26,860,067 of NC_056578.1, read as the reverse complement.
GGAGCTGGTTTAGTTTTCTGATTAGACTGAGACACCTCATGCCGATTCATGACCCGCAAATCGTGCGCCGCCTGTGTCTCCTGTGGGTTTGTTGTATGGTTGGATCACACTGTGATTATTCCATTCATTCATGTATTCATTGTTGTAAGCCTTACAAGGGTTTAAATCATTTGCCATTTTAAAACTATACACACTTATAGTTCGGAACGTTGTCATGATATGTTACTATTTTAGGTAACTATTTTACTCTTGCCTCTAAGCTCTGATTTCTGAGAGATGCAGGAGTGGCAACGGAGCAGAGGCATTGTTTGACTTTGCAACTCTTTTCTTTGTACCAGTTAAGTTTACATTTTTAAACTTTGATGTATTTTAGCAGCACACTTTTTATTCCAAACGCAAATCTTCTTACAGTGCAATTCTAGGGGATTCTCTATACAAAATTTTTTGTTTGTTGTGTTTACCAGTATGTTCAAGGGGTTACGTTCATTCAACTTCAACACACAATTGTCATTGCTTGAATTTAGAGAGTTTGTGTATTTAAATCGCATGATCCCCTGGCTCTACTTGTTGTATGTAAATAGCAAAACGCTACTGCAGCCCCTGGCCGCATCACTATTCGGGCATAAATTATCGTTACCGTTATTCGTTTTTAAAAGCCATTATCCATGCTCTTTTCCGAATGTGGTATTCGGCTTTGGGCCGCACACACTACTGTACACTATGCAAATATTCTTGAATGCCCAAATGGCCTACTGCATTTTGCTAGTAAATGGTGCCCCGGACTCATAAAACACAGTCTTAGCGCCTGCAATCCTTTACAAAATATGCAACTGCATTTCAACTTGACCATCCATTTCAGAGTGATAATTGATTATTTTACGTCATTTGATCTGACTGGTTTTTTTGGTTAAAGCAGCTATTGACAAATGCAGAGATTACCACTGTTTTAAGATTAAGTTCATTCAAATAACTAACTCACTGGCAGATAGGTTTATTTGATTTATCAAGAAGAGATCATAATTAGTTTTGTTTTACAGTATAGGTATTCAATTAAAAACGGAACATTTCATTCTATATGAAGACCACGACCCCTGGTGCTTGTGCGTCTTGTAGGAATTGTATGTTTCTAAGATGCATATTAAATATCCAATTGTAGTATGTCAATTTAGTAAAGGGTGAAAAATTTCTTCAAGTATTTAGTTTTTTAGTTCAGCAGAACTACAAAAGTTTGAAGATAAAACAAAAGTTGTAAGAATGTAATTTATCAATTTCTACTTTCTACAGTAAAGCACAACTGGCATTTATGTAATTATTATATGCATTTTTTAAAACCTCTAGTCAGTTTCTGAAAAGGGGGAGGGGTTGGTTGGGATGTTGCAGGGGCCCTAACCAATTGATCTCACATAATTTAATAAAAATCAAAATCACTGAAATCAATTATTATTTAAAACTTAACACAACTGGGCGAACACATAAATGTAAAGGGGAATAACCAACACAAAAAACAAAAATGAGTGAAAAAACGAAAAAACTCTTTGCCCATTTAACATAGGCTTGTCTCTGCAAATAGATCAATTAAAGGGCAAAGAATGAGTGAAAAAATAATGGACATCTCTACAAAACATTACCATTAAACATTACTGAGACTTACCGTACTGAATATCAGTTGAAAGCAACCCCCTTTAGTTTGTTGGTTGGTTGGGTGAAGTGAGAAGGAGAAAAAATAAGAGAACAAGGAACATTAAAAGTATGGCAAACTCAGACCCCCCACCGCCCCCCCCTATCTGGTCAAAAGTTTTTTGAGGGAAAATTGAAAGAATAAGGCAAAGTGATGATGGTGTGGGGGATGGAGGACGTGGGGTTGGGGTGGGGGGATGAGGGGGGTAGGGTGTTGGGTGGACCATACGGGAATGCACAGCAAGATCAGCGGCAAAGGTAAAGCTACCTCGAACGGGATGGTTCTCCTTTTTCCGGCCCCTATAAGTAATGTCAAAGACCAAGTTATTAACCTTTTTTAAAGCTTGGGCCGGGCAGGTTTCATATCATAGAGCACGGAGAATGAAGGTAAGGCGTGAAGATCTTGAACCAAACAGAGTCACCTTCTCATGTGATTAGAATGAGGTTGTGATAGAGATGAAACTAAAAAAGGAAAAAAGAAAAAGAAAAGAAAGGAATTATGAACTTAAGACAAAAAAAACACAAACCAAAACAAATTCAACCTTAAGACAGCAACGTTTTTTTCTTCTTCTTTCCTCCCCTTCCTTTCTCATAGAACCTATATGATATGTTGTTTTAGAGGAGAAGACCACACGATTGTTGGTTCACGGAAGGTTCACCCATCTCTGATTTACTACTTTCCCCTTTAGCACAAGCCAGCTGGGGGGCTAACCGCTTTGATCAGCGCATACAAGGCCCAATGATTTTCACATCAAGGCCACTGATGTACAGCTTCCCCATCCACCATATCACTCTCCCCATAGAGATCCCCTTAAATGAGCCTTCCTGCCTTTGTACCATGAGCAATAATTAAAAAAAGGCAGAGCCATTGATTTATAACATAATAGTTTGAGAAGATAGGGATGGTACACATGCTTCCACGTTTTTTTGATAACATGGGGGTTAGCCTAATATTGCATTTTCGTGTGTTTTAATGTACTACTTCTATACTATTTTTTTCGCAGGACAGCACGACAAGACAGTGACAACCACAACAATTATAGGGTTTATACAACCTTGGCTCATCCCCTTTTCTAGTATATTATGTAAGAATCCTTGACATTCAGGCATCATTAAAAAAAAAAAAAAGAAAGCAAGAAAAAGAATAAAAAAAGTAAAATGAACAAGTGTGAATCATGTATTAATTGTTTGCATTTCAGAACCTCTACATCAATTTAGTTTCACTAATGTTGGTTTTGTATACATAAATTATTACTATATTTATATATATATAATATATATATCCTATATATATATATATGATCTAGATATATATAATATATACAAAAAATCATAAATTAAATGTTTGGATTATTTTAAAACTTTACCTTTGCCCTCATGTTTTTCCTGCATTTCTCGTCTGTCATCTGCATCACAGAGCTGATTTCATATTAATTCAAGGGTATTTATAATACATTTTAGTTCAATCATTTTGCTAAGTGTCAGTCTTGTTAGTTGATGCCCTTACGTCATGTAGGTTTTATGCTTGTGGTGTGATTGTTTGGCAAGGTAAACTAAGGGGGATTTTCAGGATTCGACACTCATGATGAGTTGAGCTATGGGACTCAGAATGGATATGGTATAAAGTGATTATTGATATGGACCTGAAATTGATATGATTGGGGTTTGGAAGAAGTATAATAAAGAGGCTTCACTCATGATAAACTGTAGTCAGACATCAAATGATGATTGTAATGGTTGAGTTCTTCAGACAATGCAGCAGAAGCCTGTCAATATATCACCTGGGAGATAATTATATTATAATAATTAATATGAATTAGAAGTCCTGCTCTGTGTGGCACTAGACTTTAGTAGTATGCAATTCTTGTGGGCTTTTAAGTAGATGTGTAAATTTTCTTTTTTTCTTCTTCATATTATGTTGTTAAGCAATTAGTGATAATTGCGGAAATGTGTTGGGTGCAGTATTACTTGATATTTTATAACATGTGTTAGTTACACTATCTTAGCAATACTTCTTATGGGGAAACACAGTTCAATACTATAGCAATCTATAAACAATTACAAACATTATCAGGAGGTATTTAAACTAATGACTGGCTACGGCTGATACATGACAGGGTTGGGCAGGTATGCACAAATCAGACAAAGGAAGTGAATGACTTGTTTGTGATTCTGGGCTGTTAAAACCACTGCCATCTAGTGATTCCACAATTGCCAACGTGTTTGGCTCTGTTATTATAACCTCTATTAGTTACATGCAGTCCCGAACGCATATTTGTAATCGCTAGAAAGGTATATTCTAATAAATAATTTGATGTGTTGAATGCATTTTCTTTCATATATCAATTCAAAGCAAAATATCAAACAAAAATCTGTAACATTTATGATCTTCTCCAGATCTCCATTTATTAGTGTCCCTATTGTGAAAAGGAATCATTTGGTGTCTGAACAACGACTTTTGCTATGTTTTATAATTCACTTCCATCAATCATCTGACATTTGATTCATAATTAGGTGAAACATCCACTCTAATGATGGGACGCCTGCAAAATGAAAATGACTACATTCTCAGATCAGATCCCCCCAGAATCAAATTTTGTTGCCATAAAAATTAAAAAGAGTTTCAATTAAAGCTTTTAAAGAAAGAAATGCTTTCCATGTATTTTGGCCCCTCTCCGTTTCCTAAACAAAATTTTAGTGGAAATGCAATCTTAATGGTTTCTGCAATGGGAGAGCTTCCCAGGGTCATTGACTCTGCCATGAACTCTAGATTAAGGGAATATGTATATTATACATAACTACAGTTGCTCATTGTTCATTTGTATATGTAGTGTATAATATAAGAAAACATAATAATAATAATAATAATAATAATAATAATAAATCATTATCATTATCATCAAAGGAAATCCTAGAAAAGCACTGTTGCACTGCTAATAATGGCTCAGTTGTGAAGAATTTAAAATGTATACTTTTCCGTTGTGTCTGGTGTCCTTGGTGCTCTCTCTCTCTCTCTCTCTCTCTCTCTCATTGTGTTAAACCAAATATCACTATATCTATATATAGGGACAAAAAATACTTTGGGAAGTGATTATAGTTATTACATTTTGATTAAAACAAAGTTTAATATCATTATAATTATGGTATAATTATACTGGACACAGATGTCCCCTAAATCATGTAAACAAGCTGTGACCTCAAGATCATTTTACTGTTATACTGTAGTTTCTCTAGCTCAACCCTTTAACTTGGACTTTATTGCTGAAAATTTGGTTCATCAACAAGTATGCAAATCAACTCAGCATTAAGTGAAATTGCTGATATATGTTTGCACACTTATTGTCTGCTTATTGATGCCAATAACACCAGTACCACAGCATTGCAAAACCCTCAATCCTCTACACTTTAATTCATAGTCATAATGTTGAGGTGTGTTTCACATGGAGGAAACTCATTACCTGATGAATGGCCCCATTCCTGTGTTCCTATTCTATGTTTTCCCTCAAAGATCATACATTTTTCCTCTCTATTAGAGATTACAATCTTCTGTTTGTCTTTAACTAAAAGGGTTTTAGAGTCCTGCTCTGTGTGGCACTAGACTTTAGTAGTATGCAATTATTGTGTGCTTTTAAGTAGATGTGTAAATTTTCTTCTTTTTCTTCTTCATATTATTGTTGTTGAAACAATTAGTGATAATTTGAAATTTGTGGTTCAGTATTACTTTGACATTTTTTAACATTGTTAGTTAACAATAACCAGTACCACAGCATTGCAACCCTCAATCCTCTACACTTTAATTCATTAGTCATAATGTTGAGGTTGTTTCACATGGAGGAACTCATTACCTGATGAATGGCCCCATTCCTGTGTTCCTATTCTATGTTTTCCCTCAAAGATCATACATTTTTCCTCTCTATTAGAGATTACAATCTTCTGTTTGTCTTTAACTAAAAGTTTTTTTTTTTTTTTTTAAAAATTATTATACGATTCTTTATTGAACTATTAACCTTTTGACTGGGAATGCTTTTTTAATCTGGAGTCGAAATGAGATACGGCTGCAGATAAACTGTAAAGCTGTTGTTAACTTTGGATTAACTTGGAAAATACACTGTCAGCCTGCAGTAGTACATGATGCTGTGCCAAATAAATAAATAAATAAATAAATAAACCTTCCATTTGCTTGGCGACATACACACTTTAAACAAATACACATACCTAGACACAAACAAATAGGCTGTATTTTGAGATATCAGCTGTTATCACCATCCGTCCCCAGGCACTATGCTAACAGCCTCCTCTACAAGCCAATTTACAAGGATCTGGTCATGTTTGCATTAGCCTCTTTCTAGTGCATGAACAGAGTGAGGCTACACCACAGAATAGAAGTAAGAAAAAAATATATGAATAATTCAGTTCACCTTCTGGCCATTAGCATGTTTCCCTTGAATAAAGTGATAATAGGTTATCATCTGTGAAATGGAAATTGCATAACAAAGACGGAGAAAATGTCTGCAGTTACACCAAAGAAAATTAATTTCACAGCACATCTGCTCTGCAAAGCCTGACCTGCAAATGCAAAGTAAGATAAAATGTACTGCCTCAATAATTAGATTAGCATTTCTGCTTGCAGGCAGGAATCTTACAATTCCTTTCCAAATACCACAGTTTTCAATAATGAAATGACTGAACTAATTATATAAAGGTAAAAACATATTGTATTACCTTATTATATTGAGCAAATGATGCATTGATCATGTACAATGCATTTGCTTGAGTAGTAATAGCTTGGCTTCTTGCAAACATAAGGCAATAATCACTAACCATGGCATTTAGCTCTTACTGCCTTACACTCCTTAAAGAAGCAACTTACACATGGGGCTGGGTGAAAATTTATTTGAAAGCTTTTGAATGTCTGATTTTTTTTTTATTTTTTTTTTTGGAAACTTATTACCGCCATGGGGATAAAAATAAAATAAATATGGGTATTGCACAACTTTTTCTCTCACAATTATCTCACTCAATTCTATGTTTATATCTTACAGTTCCGTTTTTTTTTTTCTGAGATATAAACTCACCATCATTAAAAATAAATAAGAAAAATAATGTCAGAGCTGTGAGATGAGAAGTTGCAATTACCTTTTTTATTTTGTAATGGGGAAAAAAAAAATAATTGTGTAAACTCAGAATTCATAGGAAAAAATATAATATAAAAAACTTTTATTTTAACTTCTTTTTTTTTTTTTTAGTATTGAGCAAGAACGGAAGAAGACTACACTCGACAGTCAAGTTACATGATTTGACTGATTTGGATTTTACGTAGAAAGGGCAACATCGCACTACATTAACTGTTTCCTCCTTGTTGAATGACCTGCCTAACTCAATCCAAGCAACTGAGTCCATCTTCAAGAAACAGCTAAAAACAATCTCTTCCATCTTCATTTGACTCTTTTACTTTACCACTCTCTAATAATTCTAATTCTAAAAACAAACAAAACAACAAAAAGGCTTGACTCTCTTACACTTTCTTTTTTTTTAATATTGATTCTATTTCTATTCTTACTGCTTCTTTAAAAAAGAGAGATAGAAAGCCTCTGACACTAGCTTTCTCTATTATTTTTCTATTCTTGTTTTTTTATTTATTATGAAAATGACCCACTAGTGTTCCCAATTCTTTTTTTTCTATTCTATCTGCTTGATTTCTTTTTATTTTTTTATTTTAAAAAAACTTGTTTCGTGTACTGCATTAGGCTAACGGAGACTTGTCACAGTATTTACATATTATTGCCCTTTTGTTGGTTTTGATTGCTTCTATTGTCCTCATTTGTAAGTGGCTTTGGATAAAACATCTGCTAAATTACTAAATGTAAATGCAAAGGTGGATAGTAACAAAGTACTTTTACTTGAATACTGTACTTAAGTACACTTTTTGAGTATCTGTACTTTACTTGAATATTATCACTGAACCATTTTTTTCTGCGAAAATCAGGCCTGCGATCTGCCAGGATCTTTGTCTTACAGTATTGCTAAGCCTGCAGTTTTCCGTGTAGCTTTGAATGGATGTTTGGCTGATTTATTTTATGCAAATCTGGCAGCTTCGGGACCTTCCCCGCTAAACTAAATGTCTGCACTACTGCACAGCATGCTCTAAAAAGGCAAATGAGATAATAAAAGACGGAAAAGGCACATATTTATAGTGTGGTGTGATCATCTGTGTTCACCACATTGATTTTAAAGAGACAACTGTATGTGATGCCTTACATAAGCCGAGCGCTACGATCAAAGATCATAAAAGGTAATGATTGGCATACGGTAAATAAAAATGACCTACACCTTGATCTACGTGACAAAGAAAATGTATAGTTTTTATTCTGTGTGAACTCACATGTGTATGTGTTAACTCATTAAAGCTCTTTGGAAAAATTAACTATGTTTTTACTATATATATATATATATATATATATATATATATATATATATATATATATATATATATATATATATATATATATTTGCAAACAAATAATTAATAAGTTGGTTAAATGATCACACAGTTCAAAATGTTTTACTTCATTTTTTACAACTTACAACTTTGGAATCTAAACTTGGAATTGTGACAAGAATTGAAATCAATAAGCCGAATCAGATTTGGAATGGATAAAATTCAAATAATACACAACCCTAGCCACATGTTGCAAAGTTCACTGATATATGAGCATTTTATGAACACTGATCAGTTGATGGCAAAATTAAAAAAGACTGTTCTTTGGCACAACATGCATACCCATGGCTATACTGAGATAGTATGTTCCAGTTTACTGAAAAGACTAAAGGTTTTCTTTCAATGTTTGCTTTGTTTGCCTAACATGAACCATACCATATCCTTCAATATCTTTTTGAAAAAGAAATTTTAAACTTTTAAACAAGTATTAAAATGAGTTCAATATAGCTGTAGGAGTGTTAAAAACTAAAAACTGGATGTTATTATATATATATATATATATATATATATATATATATATATATATATATTTATTTATTATGGCAAGCCGTTCAGGAAAAAATTATATTTATAATATGAAGTCTGAATATATAGAATGAAAGTCTGAATATATATAGAATGAAAGTCTTAATATATAAAACGAATGTCTGAATATATGGAATGAAAGTCTGAATATATATAGAATGAAAGTCTTAATATATAAAATGAAGGTCTGAATATATAAAATGAAGGTCTGAATATATATGGAATGAAAGTCTGAATATATATAGAATGAAAGTCTGAATATATATAGAATGAAAGTCTGAATATATATGGAATGAAAGTCTGAATATATAGAACAAAAGTCTGAATATACATAGAATGAAAGTCTGAATATATATAGAATGAAAGTCTGAATATATAGAATGAAAGTCTGAATATATAGAATGAAAGTCTGAATATATATAGAATTAAAGTCTGAATATATATGGAATTAAAGTCTGAATATATATAGAATGAAAGTCTGAATATATATAGAATGAAAGTCTGAAAATATATGGAATGAAAGTCTGAATATATATGGAATGAATGTCTGAAAATATATAGAATGAAAGTCTGAATATACATAGAATGAAAGTCTGAATATATATAGAATGAAAGTCTGAATATATATGGAATGAAAGTCTGAATATATAGAATGAAAGTCTGAATATATATAGAATGAAAGTCTGAATATATAGAATGAAAGTCTGAATATATATAGAATGAAAGTCTGTAATGTTTGCTTGATAAGCAGGAACTTCCTGGGCTGTGAAGTTCACCGCATTCGCTCTTCCGCGATGAAATAACGAATAAATTTCTTCATCAGTAGAATGATGTTGTGTACGGTTGCCAGTATTTTGGCCCGTACACGCATTCGCCAGGGTGTTAATTAGATGATCGTTACATAAAATTGCTGCTACGAAATTTCGTGCGGACTCGCTCATTGCTCAAAATGTGAATAAAAAAATAGTAGACGAATAACACAAGATGGCGCTGATAACATCAGATTTTCATTCCATATATTCAGACTTCGTTTTATATATTCGGACTTTTATTCTATATATATTCAGACTTTCATTCTATATATATTCAGATTTTCATTCCATATATTCAGACTTTCATTCTATATATTCAGACTTTCATTCTATATATATATATTCAGACTTTCATTCTATATATATATATATATTCAGACTTTCATTCTATATATATTCAGACTTTCATTCTATATATTCAGACTTTCATTCCATATATATTCAGACTTTCATTCTATATATTCAGACTTTCATTCCATATATACAGGTCCTTCTCAAAAAATTAGCATTTTGTGAAAAAGTTCATTATTTTCCATAATGTAATGATAAAAATTAAACTTTCATATATTTTAGATTCATTGCACACCAACTGAAATATTTCAGGTCTTTTATTGTTTTAATACTGATGATTTTTGCATACAGCTCATGAAAACCTAAAATTCCTATCTCAAAAAATTAGCATATTTCATCCGACCAATAAAAGAAAAGTGTTTTTAATACAAAAAAAGTCATCCTTCAAATAATTATGTTCAGTTATGCACTCAATACTTGGTCGGGAATCCTTTTGCAGAAATGACTGCTTCAATGCGGCGTGGCATGAAGGCAATCAGCCTGTGGCACTGCTGAGGTGTTATGGAGGCCCAGGATGGTTGGATAGCGGCCTTAAGCTCATCCAGAGTGTTGGGTCTTGCGTCTCTCAACTTTCTCTTCACAATATCCCACAGATTCTCTATGGGGTTCAGGTCAGGAGAGTTGGCAGGCCAATTGAGCACAGTAATACCATGGTCAGTAAACCATTTACCAGTGGTTTTGGCACTGTGAGCAGGTGCCAGGTCGTGCTGAAAAACAAAATCTTCATCTCCATAAAGCTTTCAGCAGATGGAAGCATGAAGTGCTCCAAAAATCTCCTGATAGCTAGCTGCATTGACCCTACCCTGATAAAACACAGTGGACCAACACCAGCAGCTGACATGGCACCCCAGACCATCACTGACTGTGGGTACTTGACACTGGACTTCAGGCATTTTGGCATTTCCTTCTCCCCAGTCTTCCTCCAGACTCTGGCACCTTGATTTCCGAATGACATGCAAAATTTGCTTTCATCCGAAAAAAAAAAAAGTACTTTGGACCACTGAGCAACAGTCCAGTGCTGCTTCTCTGTAGCCCAGGTCAGGCGCTTCTGCCGCTGTTTCTGGTTCAAAAGCACACGCCTGTGCACGGTGGCTCTGGATGTTTCTACTCCAGGCTCAGTCCACTGCTTCCGCAGGTCCCCCAAGGTCTGGAATCGGTCCTTCTCCACAATCTTGTTCAGTGTTGGTTCTCTTTTTCTCGTTTTGGGGCGTTTTTTGCCACACTTTTTCCTTCCCACAGACTTCCCACTGAGGTGCCTTGATACAGCACTCTGGCAACAGCCTATTATATCAAAATCAGAAATTTCTTTCTGTGTCTTACCCTCTCGCTTGAGGGTGTCAATGATGGCCTTCTGGACAGCAGTCAGGTCGGCAGTCTTACCCATGATTGCGGTCTTGAGTAATGAACCAGGCTGGGGAGTTTTTAAAAGCCTCAGGAATCTTTTGCAGGTGTTTAGAGATAATTAGTTGATTCAGATGATTAGGTTAATAGCTCGTTTAGAGAACCTTTTCATGATATGCTAATTTTTTGAGATAGGAATTTTGGGTTTTCATGAGCTGTATGCCAAAATCATCAGTATTAAAACAATAAAAGACCTGAAATATTTCAGTTGGTGTGCAATGAATCTAAAATATATGAAAGTTTAATTTTTATCATTACATTATGGAAAATAATGAACTTTTTCACAATATGCTAATTTTTTGAGAAGGACCTGTATTCAGACTTCATATTATGAATATAATTATTTCCTGAATGGCTTTCCATAATATATATATATATATATATATATATATAAATATATATATCACACTATATATATATATATATATATATAAACACCTTGATTCTAGAGACTTAATAAATTACAGGCTGATTTCACATCACAATTTTTTTAGCATTTTTTGCATTTTTACATACATAAACATACCATCACATTTCTAAAATTCAAAAACCTTAAGTGATTGATAGGCTGCATCAGTCACAGTAATCACCATATAGAAGCTTTTCATTTATTAAGTTTTAAAAATGTTACTGACTGGTGTTTTAGTGCATTTTCTGCAAATATGGCAAAAATAAAGGGTTGCAAAAAAATATGTGCAGTGTCACATAGTGCAAATTGACACGACACATGATAAAACAGATAAACCAGGGGTGCACAAACTCAGTACTGGAGAGCCGGTGTCCTGCAGAGATAGCTCCAACCTTAATTAAGCAGTTAATCAAAATATGCTAGGTATACTAGAAATTTCCCGGCAGGTGTTTTGAAGCAAGTTTCAACTAAACTCTGCAGGACACCAGCCCTCCAGGAACAGTCCAAGACAAAACACACAAAGGCAAGGCAAGGCGAGTAGAAAACATGGGAAACACAAAGATGTTACAGGCTAACAATATCCAGCAATGCGAGTGTGTCTGTATATCTTAAATAGTCCTCCAGATATGAAACCGGTGTGAACTCATAATGAGTACCTGGGCAGAGGGAACCTGGGAAATGGCAACTCCAGCTGGTGATCATAACACTAAAATGTTGCAATGACAAAGTTACAATGAATATTAAATAAAAAATTAAAATTTTACAAATAAGTTACAATATTGATGTTGCAATACTGGTAGCACTAAAATAACTATTTTATGATATGTTACAATAAAGTAACAAATTTAATTTATTATTTTTTTTTTTTCTATATCAGTATTCCTATCAGTGTTTTAGAAGAGTTTTTATGCATAATATTAACCCTAGAATGTGATGAAATAGAGTTTAAAATAGCTGGGCTGAGATATATGAAAAATGTGATGACTGCAGAAATATTTTAATTCAGTATACAAACTATCCCGTCAGTGACCGACCAAAAAACAATTTTTCACACCCTTTTCCAAAATAAACAAATAAATAAATAAATACATAAATAAATAAATAAATAAAATTAAATTCAGGTCGCTTTTATTTGTATCACGCTTTATACAATACAGATTGTGTCAGAGCAGCTTTACAGTGGCAAACAGGAAAATAGTTTGCCAATAATGCAAGAGGACAATATCAAACAGTATTTTTTTAGGTTAAAGTCACTTCATTGATGATTCAGTGATGTCATCATCCATCAATCAGTCAAGCGTCCCAAACTAAGTAAGCCAAAGGCAAAAGTGGCAAGGAACCAGAGCCGATCCTAGACTTCTGGGGGCCCTAAGCAAGACTTTGCCAATGGGGGTGGGGTTGGGGTGCTGTCTGTGCGTTAATAAAAACACAATTTTAGCAATTAAACAATTTAGCCTATAATAGACTACTATACATAAATTCATGTAAGTAATTAAATGTAAAAATAAAGTATTGCATTTATGCCTTATGCCCCCAAACTGAGCCTGGTTTCTCCCAAGGTTCTTTCTCAATTCTATCACAGATGGAGTTTTGGTTCCTTGCAGAGCCGATCCTCTCTATACACAAAGTATGCATGTTGCGTAGGGCCCCCGAAACACCAGGGGCCCCCCTTGCTCTCAAACATTATTTAATTTAGTTTTGTTTTTGGCCAGGATTATGAAAACATGAATGTTCCTTTCCTTTAACCCTCTGGGGTCTAAGGGGGTTTTGGGGGCCTGGAGAAATGTTGACATGCCCTGACCTTTGTGCTTTTTTCAGTTGCTTAACCTATAAATGGCTAAAGTCTGAAAACACTGTATTCAGTACAAACTGGGCTACAATAATGTGTAAATAGCATGTATGAACATGATTGTGTTTTTGAGAAAACAACGTTTATGCGTGGTTAGTGAAAAACTAAAATTTTGATGTCACTGAAATAAGGTCATAAAACACATACAGAACATATGTTCACAAGACTGTCACACATGGACCTTGTAGCCTAGAATTTTTGCTTCAAAATGATGTGAAAATCATCTTGTTTACTCACTCACAGAAAACAATAGATTGATTAAAATTTTCTAAGGCACTTTTTGTTTCGAAAGGGCATATGCAAGTAGGTGTGATTGACCATGAATATTAGTGTGATTTACACCTGAGAAGACAAAGACCCGCATAATGAGCTGCATAATGAGCCTTTCAGCCAGGTGTGTGACCAAGAGGGAAGAGTTACAAGAAAGAATGTGAGAACAAACTAAATATATATATATATTTAGGTTTGTAGTTTATTTAGAATATATTTAATTATCCCACAAAATAACTTGAGATTCACTTGCAAGTGCAGTTAAACAGTTTATCAGGAACAATCAAAGCTGACTTTCAAAGCTGAATTTTTAACATCATTACTCCAGTCACACGATCCTTCAGAAATCATTCTAATATTGAGTTGCTACATTTATTATTATTATTAATGTTGAAAAGAGCAGAGAATAATTTCAGGGTTTTTTGATGAATTGAAAGAACAGCATCATTTGTAACATGATTATTGTATTTATCATCACGTGTGTGCTAAATAAAAGTTTTAATTTCTTTATATACTGATTCCAAGCTTTTGAATGGTATAGTGTATATTGTTACACTTGGAGTAAGACTGGAGAAATGATGCTGAAAATTGTCACGAAACGCACACACAAACAGAGAGATCCAATTGCAGTGTTTTTATTAGGAGAATCCAAGTACTCGTAATCCAGTCAGGCAAGAGGTCAGTATCCACAAAAGCAGTCCAAAACAAGAAATATGACAACACTAGGGAACACGAAAAGCAGGGTGACATAAACCAAGGACTCCATGAAACAGAGAGACAGACTGGTTTATATGGACAGGTGAAAACGATGAAAGTGGGTACAGCTGAGTGCAATTAACAGGTGTGCAATTAACAGTGATGAATGGTACAAAGGCTTGTGGGAAATGTAGTGCCTGCAGTGGGGTGACTATGGGGAAGTGAGGTGGACCGGTGGAGGACAAGGGGGAGGGATGGAGGGCCCGGTCCATAGAGGGAAACAGGGACCGGAAGTGAAGTGAAAAAAACAAAACAACGACAACAACAACACAAAGAGGCCAGGAGGGAACAGAAAGTTCAGGGGCCCAGGGCAGAGCCGACAGGGCAGGAATCCAGGGTGGAGCAGGTGGAACTGGAGCCCACCGGGATGGTGCAGACGGAACTGGAGCCCACCACAGCCGAGCAGACGGGACTGACGCCCACCAGGGCGGTGCAGAGAACCACCACAGCCTTGCGGTCGAGACAGAGACCCACCAGGGCGGCGCTGAGGACCACCACAGCCGAGCAGACGGGACTGACGCCCACCAGGGCAGTGCAGAGAACCACCACAGCCATGTGGGCGAGACAGAAACCCACCAGGGCGGCGCAGAGGACCACCACCTCTGTGTGGTCGAGACAGAAGCCCACCAGGGCGGCACAGAGGACCACCACAGCCGAGCAGATGAGACAGAAGCCCACCAGGGCGGCACAGAGGACCACCACAGCCAAGCAGACGAGACAGAAGCCCCCCAGGGCGGAGCAGAGGACCACCACAGCCGTGCGGATGAGACAGAAGCCCACCAGGGCGGCGCAGAGGACCACCACAGCCGTGCGGTCGAGACAGAAGCCCACCACAGCTGTGCGGTTGAGACAGAAGCCCACCAGGGCGGAGCAGAGGACCACCACAGTGGGATCGATGGCACAGGAGAGCAAGTCTGGTCAGGTAAGGCTGAAATAGAGAACATGAACAGTGACCTCCGTGGCCATGATGAGATGGTAGATGGTCTCCCTGGCCATGACAGGGCAGGCGGTGAGTTCCTGGATGGCCTCCATGGCCATGACAGGATAGGACAAGCGCTCAGGGAGTTCGGCTGAGACGTGACAAGGCTCTGGAAGTTCAGCTGAGACGTGAAGAGGCTCTGGTAGATCCGTGGTGATTTGACTGGGTTCAGGAAGATCAACTGTGGCTTGACTTCGTTCAGGAAGATCAACTGTGGCTTGACTTCGTTCAGGAAGATGATTGGTGACTTGACTTTGACTCAGGAAGATGATTGGTGACTTGACTTTGACTCAGGAAGATGATTGGTGACTTGACTTTTACTCATGTAGATCATTGGTGACTTGACCTTGCCCAAGAAGATCAAGAGTGACTTGACTTGACTCAGGACGGTCAACGGGGACCTGACTCGACTCAGGACGGTCAACGGGGACCTGGTCAGTGGGGACCTGACTCGACTCTGGACGGTCACCTGTGGCTGCCATCTGGGCAGTGGCTCTGGCCTGGCAGCCATCTCATGCAGTGGCACTGGGCTGGCGGCCATCTGGTGCAGTGGCGCTGGGCCGGCGGCCATCTGGTGCAGTGGCGCTGGGCCGGCGGCCATCTGGTGCAGTGGCGCTGGGCCGGCGGCCATCTGGTGCAGTGGCGCTGGCCTGGCGGCCACCTTGTGCTGTGGCACTGGGCTGGCAGCCATCTTGTGCTGTGACTCTGGGTTGGCGACCCTCTTGTGCCGTGGCACTGGGCTGGCGGTCTTCCTGTCTGGAGACACCGGTCTAGAGTCGGCCATCGTGTCTGGAGAGACAGGTGTGGCTGGGGTATCCCACTGAGACCGATGGTGTAGGTACCTGGTGAACCCCCAAAAGTCCAGGATCTCCAGCCCCTTCATCTCCCACTCAGGCACAGGGTCATCCAGGCAGGCGTTAAAAAGGTCTTTAAGTGCCTCATCATTGTACCCCAGTCCTACTGCCATAGTCCAAAACATTTGTGCCAAACCATCCACCTCACTCCCCTCTTGACGGAGGATGATTAGGTTTAGGAACCTCCCTCTCCGCTCCTCCATGCTGGCTGGGGAATGGATACGAAATCCCACACTGCTGGATCTGGGCATGATTGAGTCCTTCTGTCACGAAACGCACACACAAACAGAGAGATCCAATTGCAGTGTTTTTATTAGGAGAATTCAAGTACTCGTAATCCAGTCAGGCAAGAGGTCAATATCCACAAAAGCAGTCCAAAACAAGAAACATGACAACACTAAGGAACACGAAAAGCAGGGTAACATAAACCAAGGACTCCATGAAACAGACAGAGACAGACCGGTTTATATGGACAGGTGAAAATGATGAAAGTTGGGACAGCTGAGTGCAATTAACAGGTGTGCAATTAACAGTGATGAATGGGACAAAGGCTTGTGGGAAATGTAGTGCCTGCAGTGGGGTGACTACGGGGAAGTGAGACCACTAGTGGACACCCAGGGAAACACAGACCAGGCACTGTGACAAAAATTTAGCTTTGATAAAATATATTCAAATAGAAAGCAGTTCATTTAAATAGTAAAAATATTTCACAATATTGCTGCTTTAGCAAATGTATGTATGTATTTTGGATCAAATAAATGCAGGTTTGGTGAGCAGAAGTTCATTTCTTTACAAAAACATGAAAAATCTTACTGTTCAAAAGCTTCCCAGATAGCAAAATACACTCTGGCCAGATCTGGCTAGATTCTCGCCTGCCGGAGACTTACCACTCAGCCCGACTCCATCTGCCACACTCGGGCCGGATGCCTGTGGACTCACTGCCCAATTCCAGGCCGAATCAATCGGGCCAGACGCGGCAGCCTTCAGCAAGCCGACACTCCCGCATCTGAGCCGAAATCGGCCTGACACTAAAGTGCACAGCGCGCTGGACGTGACCCGGATTTATTTTTAATATCTACTTTACGGTTCATCAATCTTTCATTTAAAATTGATATGCAGCCAAAATGTGTATTTTCATTGTATTATAAATATATAAACATCTCATTATGATTAATGCATATTAAAAGTAAAGAACTCACTTAAGTTGGCATGAGAATTTTATTTACACAATTTATTTACAAAACTATTTATACCTTAAATAAATTATACTTAAATTTAATATGTATAAACAATAAACACTCAGATGACACTTTACAATAAGGTTTCATTTGTTAACATTAGTTACCTACCCAACTTGGACTAACATGGCAAGTACTTAACATTAACCTTAACTGTAGTTAATATACAAACCCGATTCCAAAAAAGTTGGGACACTGTACAAATTGCGAATAAAAACAGAATGCAATGATGTGGAAGTTTCAAATTTCAATATTTTATTCAGAAGAACATAGATGACATATCAAATGTTTTTTAAACTGAGAAAATATCATTTTAAGGGGAAAAATAAGTTGATTTTAAATTTCATGGCATCGACACATCTCAAAAAAGTTGGGACAAGGCCATGTTTACCACTGTGTGGCATCCCCTCTTCTTTTATAACAATCTGCAAATGTCTGGGGACTGAGGAGACAAGTTGCTCAAGTTTAGGAATAGGTATGTTGTCCCATTCTTGTCTAATACAGGCTTCTAGTTGCTCAACTGTCTTAGGTCTTCTTTGTCGCATCTTCCTCTTTATGATGCCCCAAAGTTTTCTATGGGTGAAAGATCTGGACTGCAGGCTGGCCATTTCAGAACCCGGATCCTTCTTCTACGCAGCCATGATGTTGTAATTGATGCAGTATGTGGTCTGGCATTGTCATGTTGGAAAATGCAAGGTCTTCCGTGAAAGAGACGGCGTCTGGATGGGAGCATATGTTGTTCTAGAGCTTGGATATACCTTTCAGCCTTGCCTTTCCAGATGTGTAAGCTGCCCATGCCACACGCACTCATGCAAAACCCATACCATCAGAGATGCAAGCTTCTGAATGGAGCGCTGATAACAACTTGGGTTGTCCTTGTCCTCTTTACTCTGGATGACATGGCATCCCAGTTTTCAAATTTTGTCGTCTGACCACAGAACAGTTTTCCACTTTGCCACAGTCCATTTTAAATGAGCCTTGGCCCAGAGAAAACGCCTGCGCTTCTGGATCATGTTTAGATATGGCTTCTTTTTTGACCTATAGAGATTTAGGCTACGTCTACATTAATCCGGATACATTTGAAAATGGCGTTTTCGTTTTAAAACACTCTCAGTCCACAATAGCATTTTCAAGAGTTTTCCAAAAGTCTCTCATCCTCACAGAAACATCAGAAAAAGTTAAATTCGCTTTCTAAACGTTTTCATGCAGTTTTTCTGACAGGAAATGTTATATATTTTATTTACGAAAAGAACTCACCATTCACTGATGCGTCAAGGTCGCACTCACTCACGATTGTACGTCTTTTTCTAAACGCAACTCGCATTCGCGAGAAAATTTGCTTTCATCTTTGCAGGACTGTGATATGAAGAGTGTACAAAGTAACACATCTATAGCAATAGTGTGAAAGTGCATAGAACATAACGTGCACAATACCAGTATAAACACGGATATCTATCGGTATAATATGCATCACATCGTTTTCAAAAGCCTCCGTTTTCACAGTCCACACTACAACGCGAAAATGGCGTTTTCAAATTTATCCACTTTGGAGAGCGTTTTTAAAAAGCTCTGTTTTCCTTGATAAAAACGCCGTCTCAGTGTGGACGGAAGGTCAAAACAGAGAGAAAGAGATGTGTTTTCAAACGAAAACGTATTAGTGTGGACATGGCCTTAGCCGGCAACGGCAAATGGCATGGTGGATTGTGTTCACCAACAATGTTTTCTGGAAGTATTCCTGAGCCGATGTTGTGATTTCCATTACAGTAGCATTCATGTATGTGATGCAGTGCCGTCTAAGGGCCCGAAGATCACAGGCATCCATTATTGTTTTCCGGCCTTGACCCTTACACACAGAGATTGTTCCAGATTCTCTGAATCTTTGGATGACATTATGCACTGTACATGATGATAACTTCAAACTCTTTGCAATTTTTCTCTGAGAAACTCCTTTCTTATATTGCTCCATTATTTTTCGCCGCAGCATTGGGGGAATTGGTGATCCTCTGCCCATCTTGACTTCTGAGAGACACTGCCACTCTGAGAGGCTCTTTTTTATACCCAATCATGTTGCCAATTGACCTAATAAGTTGCAAATTGGTCCTCCAGCTGTTCCCTATATGTACATTTTCCGGCCTCTTATTGCTACCTGTCCCAACTTTTTGGGAATGTGTAGCTCTCATGAAATCCAAAATGAGCCAATATTTGGCATGACATTTCAAAATGTCTCACTTTCAACATTTCATATGTTATCTATATTCTATTGTGAATAAGATATAAGTTTGAGATTTGTAAATTATTCCAATTCCTTTTTTACTCAATTTGTACTGTGTCCCAACTTTTTTGGAATCGGGTTTGTACTAACCTAGTTCATTTCAACACTTACTAATACATTAAGAACAAAAGTTGACATTAATGGATCAGAGCTAACATGAACTAACAAAGAACAGTTGTTTTTTAAGAGTATCAAAGATTAATGCATACTGTAACAAATGTATTGCTCATTGTTATTTAATGTTAATTTCAAAATTTACTAATGTTAACTAATGGTAACTTATTGTAAAGAGACACCAAAACTTGATGTTTTGAACAACACTTTAGTAAATGGTAAATTTTAAAATTAAACACATTTTGTACTTTATTCATCTAATCATTTACAACTATTACCATGGATCATTTCTTAGTGAAACAATGAGTACTATGAGTACACAAGATTTATGGTTGCGGTCATGTCTTTCCACTTCTTAAATCCGGTGACATCTTTGTTTGGGAGCTTTCATTTCTGCACCTGTAAAGAGCAAATAATATGCAAGTATTAGTAAAGGTCTAATGTAATGCGTCAATGTGAACTACATTAAATGTATGTTGTCTATTTACAGCACTAACTGCAATGACAGCACAATAAGTGGCTTTGCCCAGCATGATTAATATTTAGTGTGTAGCATGCAATTAAAGAGAGTTCACCCAAAACATTAAAATCATTTAGTCCCCTTCATACTGTCCATACCTGACAAACTTGTTGGGTTTGATTACCAGCA
The DNA here is from genome assembly GCF_018340385.1 of Cyprinus carpio. Lineage (NCBI taxonomy): Eukaryota > Metazoa > Chordata > Actinopteri > Cypriniformes > Cyprinidae > Cyprinus > Cyprinus carpio. The sequence goes on along the minus strand of NC_056578.1, from coordinate 26,839,412 downwards.
TTCTTCAAAGTATCTTCTTTTGAGTTCTGCAGAAAAACAAAAGTTAGAGATTTGGTAAAATGTAAATGACAGAATTCTGGTTAACTACAAATTGAAGTAAATGAATAAACACTTTTCACCAGTCATTGCTATCCAGAAATATAACATTGAACACTGCAATAAGATGCTTGAAAAATACACATTAAGTAGATCCCGAAGCTTGCGGTTGATCAGGTCTCTTCAGTTAATATTCCCTGCAGTTACTGCAGAAAATAACATGGTGAAATGGTCAATGCAGAAATTTTACTTGAACTTTCTCATTGGCTCTAATCCTCCTAGCTAGTTCAGTCAGAAGTATAATAAAGATGATTACGCTGTCTTGGACTCCAACCACTGCTCAGTGTTCACAAGTGTCTGAGTAACATCTGCCATTCCTTCAGTGATGACACTTCTCTTGGTTACTACAAAACATAGAAATATTAAAAGAAATGTATAGCATGTTAAGAGAAATAATCAGTTACTCCTGTGTATATCTACATCCTGAGTGAAGAAGCAATTAAAGTAGCAACAAAAGTGATGAACTGATGCTGTGTTTGTGCTGTAGTCACTGTCACGATCATTAGTTGGAGTGCCCATGAACTTCAGTAGAGGGCACTCCACTCAGGACCATTCCACCCATCAACCACCAGATTTCACTTGGACACTAGCACCTCTCATACTGTTGCACCACACCCGAACTACATTCCCCATGAGTCACTGCATCACAATTACCTTGCCACACCTGCACCTCATTCGTCAGCCAATTTCCTTGCCCCACCTGCACCTCATTTACACACACATAAAAGCAGCACAATCACTCTCACTCACTGCAAAGTCTTGTTTAGCCTGTCTAGCATTTCTGAGTGGTTTCCCTTGTGTTTGTTTTTCCCGTGTCTGATCTTGGATTGTGTATTTCGACTCTGATTCTCTGCTGCCTGCCCCGATCTCTGCTTGGTTCTGTTTTCGATTCTGGTTGCCCCTAATATACCTGACGCCATTCTGATTTCTGCCTGTCTGACCATTTTTTGAATAAAGTTCTGCACATGGATCCGAACGTCTCTGACTTCTTGTTACAGAAGACTTTGCCCATACCAGGATCCAGCAGTCCCGGTATCCCCTTGCCACTGAGGTATCGGTTCTGGTTTCAATGTCAGCCTATCACCAATCCAGCCTAGCCACAGATCCAGTCGACCAGCTGTTAAATCTAAGGCAAGGAGATCGATCTATTGAGGACTATGTTCAACAGTTCTGTGAATTGGTATATCGAGTTCCTCTAGACGATGAAGTCTTGTTTAAGGATCTATTCCGTTTTGGACTCAATGAACCAGTAAAATCATGGTTACCTAGACGGGGAGTAAAATGGCAGCTTAAGGGACATGATGGACTTTGCACTCTTGTTATGTGGTTCTCCTTTCACTGTGGGAGAGGCAGAGGACTTTAAAGCCCCAAAATCACTGCACAAGATGGCCGCCAGCCCAGCGCCGCTGCACAAGATGACAGCCTCAGTTGACTTTCCAGAGTCAAGTCAGGTCCCCCGTCGACTTTCCAGAGTCAAGTCAGGTCCCCGTCGACTTTCCAGAGTCAAGTCAGGTCCCCGTCGACTTTCCAGAGTCAAGTCAGGTCCCCGTCGACTTTCCAGAGTCTAGTCAGGTCACCGTCGACCATCCAGAGTCAGTCAAGTCAGGTCCCCGTCGACTTGAGTCAAGTCAGGTCCCCCGTCGACTTTCCAGAGTCAAGTCAGGTCACCACTAACACCCAAGAGTCAAGTGAAAACAACAGTTAAACTTCATGATTCTAGTCAGGTCACCGTTGATCAGGTCCCTGTTGATTTCCCGGAGTCAGGTCAAGTCTCCCGCTGACCGTCCAGAGTCAGGTCAAGTCACCATTAACACTCATGAGTCAAGGAAAACCACAGTTGATCTTCATGAGCGGGGTCAGGTCACAGTCGATCTTCATGAGCGGGGTCAGGTCACAGCCGATCTTCGGGAACCAAGTCAAGTCACAGCCGATCTTCGGGAACCAAGTCAAGTCACAGCCGATCTTCGGGAACCAAGTCAAGTCACCACGGAACTCCCAGAGCCTCGTTACGTCTCAGCCACACTTCCAGTGCCCTGTCAGATCTCAGCCGAACTTCCAGAGCTCTCGTCCTATCCTGTCACGGCCATGGAGGCCGTCTATGAGCTCTCATTCATTCCGATCATGGCTATGGAGGCCACCCACCCAACTCTCTGTCTGTCCTGTTGCAGCCACGGAGGTCCTCCATGAACTCACCGCCTGCCCTGTCATGACCACGGAGGCCAGCTACCATCTTATCACGGCCAGGGAGGCCGCTATTAACCTGTTTATGTTCTCTGTTTCAGTCCCACCTGACCAGACTTGCTCTCCTGAGCCATTGACTCCACTGCGGTGGTCGTCTGCTCCTCTCTGATGGGCTTCTGTCCCCTCTTCTCAGCTGTGGTGGTCGTCTGCTCCGCCCTGGTGGGCTTCTGTCCCCTCTTCTCAACTGTGCTGGTCCTCTGCTCCGCTCTGGTGGGCCACCTGCTCTGCCTTGGTGGACCCCTGTTCCCGTCTTAGGCCCACGGCGGGCCCCTGTTCCTGAGTTAAGCCCATGTCAGGCCCAGGGAGGGGCTCCTGTTTCCGATGTCAGGCCCAGGAAGGGCTCCAATTCCGCCTGCTCTGCCCCGTCCCCGGCCACTGCACTTCCACATGGATCTGGCCCTCCATCCCTCCCCCTGTTCCGCCTCCGCTCCACCGCCCTCCTAGATTGTTTTGAGCGTCTGGAAGCCACTCCTTTGGGGGGGGGGGGGGGCTATGTCACGATCATTAGTTGAAGTGCCCATGAACTTCAGTAGAGGGCACTCCACTCAGGGGACCATGCCACCCATCAACCACCAGATTTCACTTGGACACTAGCACCTCTCATACTGTTGCACCACACCTAAACTACATTCCCCATGAGTCCTGCATCACAATCACCTTGCCACACCTGCACCTCATTCATCAGCCAATTTCCTTGCCCCACCTGCACCTCATTTACACACACACAAAAGCAGCACAATCACTCTCACTCACTGCAAAGTCTTGTTTAGCCTGTCTAGCATTTCCGAGCGTTTTCCCTTGTGTTTGGTTTTCCCCGTGTCTGATCTTGGATTGTGTATTTTGACTCTGATTCTCTGCTGCCTGCCCCGATCTCTGCTTGGTTCTGTTTTCGATTCTGGTTGCCCCTAACATACCTGACGCCATTCCTGATTTCTGCCTGTCTGACCATTCTTTGAATAAAGTTCTGCACATGGATCCGAATGCCTCTGATTTCTTGTTACAGTCACATGTTTTGGCAGAGATGAGCATCTGTACATGTACTGTCTGCTTGCATTTAGCAGCTGTAAAAGCAGAACAGACCCATTACAGATGATCTCAGACATACTGATGCATATGACTGCAGTACATTCTCATCATAAAAAAAAAACTAGATTATGCAATTTAGTTGAGGTTATTTGAAAATCACAACCTTATACACACTAAAACAAATCTTTACTCTCACCTACTTGAAGAAATATGGGAAAAAGAGGCAACGTTTGCTTATTGCAACTGCATTTACAAAAATAATGTGGAAGCTGAAAATACAAACAAACCTTTCTCTTTGTATATGCTGGACCGCCATCCATCCTCTTCCTCATCTGTTTGTTGAGGAACTTACACAACAATACTTAGATCAAACATGGAAAAGATATATCAGTCATTTAATTTTTAACTTACATTTCACACAAAGCAAGTATGCTGCGTTCCCTGCAGTCTCACACCGCGAGATGAACTTTTGCGAGTTCCTTTATGAGCTTAAAAGCACCTGCACTAGTAAAATACTAAAACTAAATGCTCAACGATACTTACCAGTAGTGTTTTATCAAAATAAGTCCATACATCCATATCTCTTGGTAAATAATCCATTGTTTTGTTTGCAACCAAACCACACAAACATGGCAGATAGCACTAATGAGCACAGGTACGAGACTCCACCCACACTGCGCAAGTTGAAGGTGAATGCATCACCTGCGAGCGCAATGAAGCGTGTTCAAAATACATACAAGCAAGCGTAGGCCTATATAAGAATGATCTAAACAGCGTTGCATAAATATACAGGTGCTGGTCATATAATTAGAATATCATCAAATAGTTGATTTATTTCACTAATTCCATTCAAAAAGTGAAACTTGTATATTATATTCATTCATTACACACTGACTGATAAATTTCAGATGTTTATTTCTTTTATTTTTGATGATTATAACTGACAACTAAGGAAAATCCCAAATTCAGTATCTCAGAAAATTGGAATATAACTTAAGACCAATACAAAGAAAGGAATTTTAGGAATCTTGGCCAACTGAAAAGTATAAAAATGAAAACTATGAGCATGTACAGCACTCAATACTTAGTTTGGGCTCCTTTTGCCCAAATTACCGCAGCAATGCGGTGTGGCATGGAGTCGATCAGTCTGTGGCACTGCTCAGGTGTTATGAGAGCCCAGGTTGCTCTGATAGTGGCCTTCAGCTCTTCTGCATTCTTGGGTCTGGCATATCGCATCTTCCCCTTCACAATACCCCATAGATTTTCTGTGGGGTTAAGATCAGGCAAGTTTGCTGGCCAATTAAGGACAGGGATACCATGGTCCTTAAACCAGGTACTAGTAGCTTTGGCACTGTGTGCAGGTGCCAAGTCCTGTTGGAAAATGAAATCTGCATCTCCATAAAGTTGGTCAGCAGCAGGAAGCATGATGTGTTCTAAAACTTCCTGGTATACGGCTGCGTTGACCTTGGACCTCAGAAAAACACAGTGGACCAACACCAGCAGATGACATGGCACCCCAAACAATCACTGACTGTGGAAACTTTACACTGGACCTCAAGCAACATAGATTGTGTGCCTCTCCTCTCTTCCTCCAGACTCTGGGACCCTGATTTCCAAAGGAAATGCAAAATTTACTTTCATCAGAGAACATAACTTTGGACCACTCAGCAGTAGTCCAGTCCTTTTTGAAGTGAGACGCTTCTGACACTGTCTGTTGTTTAAAAGTGGCTTGACACAAGGAATGCGACAGCTAAAACCAATGTCTTGCATACGTCTGTGCATAGTGGTTCTTGAAGCACTGACTCCAGCTGCAGTCCACTCTTTGTGAATCTCCCCCACTTTTTGAATGGGTTTTGTTTCACAATCCTCTCCAGGGTGCGGTTATCCGTATTGCTTGTACACTTTTTTTCTACCACATCTTTTCCTTCCCTTTGCCTCTCTATTAATGTGCTTGGACACAGAGCTCTGTGAACAGCTAGCCTTTTGCAATGACCTTTTGTGTCTTGCTCTCCTTGTGCAAGGTGGCAGTGGTCGTCTTTTGGGACAACTGTCAAGTCAGTCTTTTGGACAATGTCTTCTATCCCCATGATTGTGTAGCCTACAGAACTAGACTGAGAGACCATTTGAAGGCCTTTGCAGGTGTTTGAGTTAATTAACTGATTAGAGTGTGGCACCAGGTGTCTTCAATATCGAACCTTTTTCACAATATTCTAATTTTCTGAGATACTGAATTTGGGATTTTCCTTAGTTGTCAGTTATAATCATCAGATTTAAAATAAAATAAACATTTGAAATATATCAGTCTGTGTGTAATGAATGAATAATAATATAAAAGTTTCACTTTTTGAATGGGAATTAGTGAAATAAATAAACTTTTTAATGATATTCTTATTATATGTCCAGCACCTGTATATTTGCTATTGTTATAAATTTTTAGAGAATGTTCTGTCCTATAAAGCACTTTTAATATTGTTTTTTTGTTTGTTTTTAAATTTTATCACAGATATTGTTTTTGACAAATTCACGACTTTAAATGTGTAGTTAACATTATAAGATACTGTAAAGGTTTAAAGTCAAGTTTAAAACAGTTTTGTTAATTATTGCTATATTAATGTAGCCATCTATGACTTAAATCAGCAGAGTCATTGCCAGAAGTGGCCGGACGGACTCTACAGCCAGGACTCGGGCCGGTTGCGTTGAACAGGGAATCAGGCCAGTGCTTCACAGTCGCATGTCAAAACACATGCACAGAGAGCGAGCGAGCGGGCCCACCACTCGGCCTGGATAACACTCGCCACGGCCCGAGTCTGAGCTGAGGGCCAGTCGAGCTTGGACCGATACTACATGCCTTCTGGGTTTTGACTGGTACTGTGCATTTGGAGAAAAATATATAATATGAACATCACATACCTGGGATTTCCAAAGTGTATGTTGTTTATGTGCTCTGAAGGACCATAAAAGATTTTTGAAGAGACTAATGGGAGTGTGGTTGCTTCGCTTGGTCTTAGTTGTGTTCCAGGTTCCTGAGTGGGCTGCTTATTTGCATGGGCTCGCTTTGCAACAGGTTCTTTTGCAATGTTTATCCTAACATCTGAGAAAAAAGCAAGCATGCTGTTTACACAAATAATCTACATTACTTAACATTATTGTTATGTCACTGATACTAGTACTAATTTATAGAAAAAAAAAGAACAATTACCACATAGCACATATTATCAGTAAATATTTACAGCTTACTTGATACATTTACACCTCAGAGAGGGATCCCGGGGTAGCTAACATTCAAAATATTTACACCAGAGCAGATATTCATGAACAGAAGCTTAGTTACATTCATAAACACAAGCATGCTTTGTATGTAGGCCTATACACATATATATTATATAATATTATATATATATATATATTATATATATATATGTTATAAACGTATATGGCATATATTCGTGAACAGAATAGCCTATCACAGTGCTTCCCAAACCTGTCCTGGAGGCCCCCCTGTCCCCTGCACATTTTATATGTCTCCCTAATCAGACACACCCAGTTTAGTTCTTGCAGTCTCGCTACTAATGAGCCGATGAGTGAAATCAGGTGTGTTAGATAAGAGGGACATACAAAAAGTGCAGGGCAGGGGGGCCTCCAGGACAGGTTTGGGAAGCACGGCCTATCACAGTAAAGTTTTTGTCTAATCATTCTTACTGACATTAGGCTAGTAACATTTAGAACTCATTTTTTTATATCGTATTGCAGTTTATGTTTAGATTAAACATTAAAAAAAAAAAAAATCCTGGCATGGTGAGACATTTAGATTCTGTGAATGAAACTTTATAATGTTTCACTTGATTATACATTTAGTCAGGTATTATAGTTTAGAAAAGTCTAACTAGTAACGTTTAGTTATGTTATGTGAAAACTTATACAAGTAACTTTAGGTTAATAAAATAATTTGTTTATGATCTCTGCTGGATCAAGCCACTGCATTAATAATCCAAAGGTAATCCAAAGCTTTCTGAGGTGAATTCTGTTTTGTCACAGCGAGTCATTTCTGAGGGGGAATTCTGCCTTATTCCTCTCAGCGCAAAGCGAAAGTAAAAAATATAAACACTCGCTGCTTTGTTTGGTCTGATGTTCCCTACCGCAAGCTTCACGTGGATGATTGTAATATCAATAGTGTGCTTAGCACGTGGGCATGGTCACATTAGATATAATGAAGGGAGACGTGAAAGACTGGACAAAGTGTTGGTTTCATGTGGATTACTTTATCACAGAATATTGTCTCTGTGTTGAGTATTTGCTGAGTTACAGTTCATTTTAAAGATGCGTTTCTAAATGAAGATCACCGCAGACCAAGGCTGCGGAGAGCGCACCCTGTTTGTTTTAGTTTTATAAATGCACAAAGTTTTGTTATGCGTGTATACAAATAACAGTAGACCCTTTACAGATTTGAATGATGTATTGCTTTTTATTTGTACATTCAAACTGAAAATGTAATTTAATTTATTTTCTGTGTTATTAGTCAACCCAGAGGGTTAATGTAAAAGTCTGTCAAGGGGATTTTGTGCCTCTTTGGGATGGCACTATAATGTGCCATTCACTTGCAGAACTAGCTTCTAGAGGGCACATAATTCTGAAGTAGTAAATTTAGGTAAAGAGCTGGTAATGATGTGTTTTGGCAAACAAAACATCAATGCCTTGAATCTTATGTGGGCAGCTATTGGTTGCCAGAGCCAGTGATGTTTTTTTTAGGGCAAACATCAATGCCTTGAATCTTTATGGCGGGCAGCTATTGCCCGTTGCCAGTGCAAATTGAAGAACAGAGGTGTGACGTGTTCTTTTCAGGTCATTAAAGAATAATCTTGCCAGCCCACATTCTGGATTAGTTGTAGAGGTTTGATAGAATTGGCTGGGAAGACCTGCTTAGACAATATTGCAATAGTCCAGTCTGGACAAAACAAGAGCTTGAACAAGGAGTTGTGTAACATGTTCTGAAAGAAGGACCCTGATCTTTCTAATATTGTATAGTAAGTAAATCTGTTGTAAATCTGTAGTAAATAGTAAATCTGTAGTAAGTAATTCTGCAGGACCAGGCAGATTTAACAATGAGGTCTGTGACCAGTGGCGCCTACAGGTGTACAGCTGTACGTACTGTGCGTACCATGAGCGCTTCAGCTAACTTGACTTGTCTGTCTGCCCTGCAACTATTTCAGCAATCATGTGTGTCACGTATTTCTGTTGAGTGAACTAGCCATGCCACTAATTATGAATTATTTTGAGTCATATGAAGGGTTCCTCCATCAGTAAAACAAACAGTACCAAGATACTTAAGAACACATATCAAATAGCACTGGATGAAGTAGATTCAACTCTAAATGCAACAAAACACATTGTAAATGTAAAGTGCATTGAAGTGTGCAAGACGTGAATTTTAAATTGTATTTATTTACCGAGGTATATGATGTCACACTTGTCTGTGTGTGAAGACATTGCACAGCGCAAACCAGTGAATGAATGTTCCGAAGTGAGGCAAAACTTCAACAGATTTCCTCTGCTCAGGGAGCAATGAACACTGTGTGTAGAGCCCATGTCAATCGGAACACAGTTCATGCACTGGAGCTTACTTCTAACGAGCTGATTATCTGAATCAGGTGTGTTAACAAAGAGAGGACATACAAAATGTGAAGAGCAGGAGATCGCGCGGACTGGAATTGAGAACTGCCGCTCTAGAGCACAAACACAGATACGTACTGGGTAGTTTGGCAGATCTGTTTTGCCAGTGTTAGTAATAAGCTTCATCTTTAGCACCTCCGTAAAACCAGACCTGAAGGGAATTATTATACAGGTTCCTTCTCAAAAAAAATTTGCATATTGTGAAAAGTTCATTATTTTCCATAATGTAATGATAAAAACTAACTTTCCATACTAGAGATTTTACAACGATTCATTGCACACCAACTGAAATATTTCAGGTCTTTTATTGTTTTAATCCGATGATTTTGGCATACAGCTCATGAAAACCCAAAATTCCTATCTCAAAAAATTAACATTATCATGATTAAAGGTTCTGTAAACGAGCTATTAACCTAATCTCTGAATCAACTAATTAACTCTAAACACCTTCAAAAGATTCTGAGGCTTTTAAAAACTCCCGCCTGGTTCATTACTCAAAACCACAATCATGGGTTAAGACTGCCGACCTGACTGCTGTCCAGAAGGCCATCATTGACACCCTCAAGCGAGAGGGTAAGACACAGAAGGAAATTCTGAACGAAATAGTCTGTTCCCAGAGTGCTGTATCAAGGCACCTCATTGGGAAGTCTGTGGGGAAGGCAAAAAGTGTGGCAAAAAACGCTGCACAACGCCAGAAGAGGTGACCGGACCCTGAGGAAGATTGTGGAGAAGGACCGATTTCCAGACCTTGTGGGGACCTGCGGAAGCAGATGACTGAGTCTGGAGTATAAACATCCAGAGCAAACCGTGCACAGGCGTGTGCTTTTGAACCAGAAACAGCGGGCAGAAGCGCGCCTGACCTGGGCTACAGAGAAGCACGCACTGGACTGTTGATCAGTGGTCCAAAGTACTGCATTTTTTTCCCCCGGATGAAAGCAAATGTTTTGCATGTCCAGATTCGGAAAACTGGCAAGTGCCAGAGTCTGGAGTAAGACTGGCCGGCGAAGGAATTGCCAAAAAATGCCTGAAAGTCCAGTGTCAAGTACCCACATTTCATTTGATGGTCTGGGGTGCCTATGTCAGCTGCTGGTGTTGGTCCACTTGTGTTTTTAATCAAGGGGCAGGTGTAATGTGCAGCTAGCTATCAGGAGATTTTGCGCCGGAGCACTTCATGCTTCCATACTGCTGAAAAGCTTTATGGAGATGAAGATTTTTTTTTTCAGCACGACCTTGCACCTGCTCACAGTGCCAAAACCCCTGTAAAAATGGTTTAACTGACCATTGTATTACTGTGCTCAATTGGCCTGCCAACGCTCCTGACCTGAACCCAACCCATCAGAGAAATTCTGTGGGAATCTTGTGGTATATTGGAGTGAAAGAGAAAGTTGAGAGACGCAAGACCCAACACTCTGGATGAGTCTTTAAGGCCGCTATCGAAGCATCCTGGGCCTCCGAAACACCTCAGCGGTGCCACAGGGCTGATTGCCTCCATGCCACGCCGCATTGAAGCATTCATTTCTGCAAAAGGATTCCCTAACAAGTATTGAATGGCCTAACTGAACATAATTTTTGAAGGTTGACTTTTTTTGTATTAAAAAAATACTTTTCCATTTTATTGGTCGGATGAACTATGCTAAAGTTTTTTGAGATATGAATTTTTGGGTTTTCAATGAGCTGTATGCCAAAATCATCAGTATTCCAAAACAATAAAAGACCTGAATATTTTCAGTTGGTGTGCAATGATCTTAAAATATATGAATAGGGTTTAATTTTTATCATTACATTATGGCAAATAATAAACTTTTTTTTTTGTTTTCACAAATATGCAAACTTTTTTGAGAAGGACCTGTATTTGCGGGTCTTGGCATCAAAGTGTGAAAAACCCACGGATCTGTGGACAGGCGCTTTCTGTCTCTCTCACACACACACAGACATTTACACGCAAGCAACTAAAATAAACAACACCCCTCTCTTCCTCTCTCCCTCCCTCCTCTTTAATAACTGTTTTTTATAACTTTTTGAATGATATTTTGCTGTTTTTCGTGCCGTTTTTTTAACAGTGTTGCTGACATCTGTTCATTGTTGCTGTCACTGTATCATTTGGAGTCTCAAGTCTTAAAAAACATGTGTAATAGGTTACATACTCAATATATTGAATTTAAACTAAACTTTTTTAAGTGCTGTTTTTTGACCAAAAAAAATAAATAAAAATTACTGTGTGCATACCCCCTCAGATTGAAATCCTGCAGGGCACTCCCTGGTCTGAGAAATTCAAATGAATAATCAATCACACGCTCCAAGTTTTCAGGCTGTCGTTTGAAGGGTGTGCAGATGCATTTTTAATGTTCACATTGTTACAGTTAACATAAACTGTCTTCCACAACCTCACCCTTGGTAACAGAGTTTGGCTCTTCCTCACAACAGTTTTACAGCCTCCTACACCGCTTTTTTTCCTGTTTTCAGTTAATGACTGTTTCAACTAGCATGTTGAGAATGATTATCATTACACCTGTTTTTGTTTAATTCATTGATCATACCCCTGACTTTGGGCAAGGGTACCACGGATGTATTCCAGAAAACGCAGGTTAACTTACCGTGAACTAAACCCTAACTCTTGGTTGATTTAACCCAAACATTACTTACTCGAGTATTTGTTCCAAAAACGCGTCTGTGAGTAGTTCTTCAACTCAGAGTATGTTCCTGGTTAAGACTTAAGACATTCTCAACAGAATGACCAATCAGATGAGAGTCTACTATAGAAATCCATGCTAAGCAGCAGCTTGTTTTAGCTGTTTCTTCCTTCAAACCCTTGTTCATTAGTTGTCTTACATGCTTGAAGTGGCTGGTAATACACCTAATTGACGGCTGTGCAAATTATTTTTTATTTTTTTTTCCATTTAATCTTTTAACTCCTTGAGAATGTGAATAATGTTGTCAGTTTTTATGCTGATATTATATATTAAGCCTGGTATCAACAGATATATTTTTGATTTAGAATTTAGACATTATAGTGAAAATGCCGCTCCATATGTGGAGATAATATTAAATGCACAATGTGAAAATAAATATATAAGTCAAAACATTTACCTTGTTGTCATAGTGTTTTATACCTTATACAGATAAAATCTTTATATATCTCCAGCAAAAAGAAGAATCATATATAGAATAGATTTATTACCTTATTTATTACTTTTAGCTTCCTCATTAGTATATGACATTAATATATATATATATATATATATATATATATATATATATATATATATATATATATATATATATATATATATATATATATATATATGTTAATGAGGGAAGCTGAATATAAGTAATAAATAAGGTCACTTCGATAAACAGTCAAGCAGTGCTTGGGACTGGAGCTCACACAGTATGACACAGAACATGCAGCCAATGAGAACTCTAACCAACACATATCCACATAACTTATGAAATAAAAGTTGGCAGTCGATGAAAAATACAGCCATGTGCTACACAGAATTTGGACGTGAAAAGCATGCGGCTGCTGATGAATGTAGCAGCCGGTTGAAATACAGAAATTGGTGCTTGCACTGATGGTTTTATGCTGTCCCATTTTCCATATATAATCCATGTTTAACCACAATAACACCTTATTCAGCTCCACAAACCATAGGCCTACCTACAACAAACAAGCAAAACAATATCAGTATTTGCAAGTAATTCACATAAATGAAAAGAAACAATCAACCATACAAAAAAAAATAATAATAATAACGCTAATAATAATAATACTATCAATGATAAACATAAAACAAATATGGCAATAAATGCATAAACATAACTGACCTTGTGCTCAGCACCAGCGGTGTTCAAAATCAGACAAAAAGACAAAACATTAGCCACTGTATATCTCGAGAAATAAAATAAACTGCAACTAAATATCCTAAATTTGTACTGAGCAGCCTAGAGACGCTGTGAGCCAATGGTTAGAATTGGGACTTGTAACTAGAAGGTCGCGGGTTCAGTCTCGGTGCTTACAGGAGTTGTAGAGTGGGTTGGGAGTGATTGAACAGTGCTCTCTTCCACCCTCAGTACCCATGTAGCTGAAGTGTCCTTGAGCAAGGCACTGAACACCCTAGTTTATCCCGAGCGCTGGATATATAGCTGCCCACTTTGTTCTGGGTGTGTGTTCACTTCTCTCACTGCTGTGTGTGTGCACTTGGATGGGTTAAATGCAGAGCGCCAATTCCGAGTATAGGTTACACCATGCTTGGCAAATGACACGACTTTCACTTCACCTTTTTTTAACACTCTATTTTTAACCTTCTGGGGTCAGAGTGATTTTTGGGGCTCTTGAGATTTTGACAGAAAATGCCCCTAACATTTGTACTCATTTAGCTACTTATATAACATACCATTGGTCAACTACAATAATATGTGAGCAAGATTGATCTAAATGTTTACATTTTTAGAAATATAATGTAATGGTATACCTTCACTTACTCATTATCAACTCCTCTCTTCACTCTGGAACATTTCCCTCAGCATTTAAAGCAGGCTGGGAAGCCCACTGCTGAAGGAAACCATCTCTAAATCCAGCACTTCTAGAAAACTACAGACCGGGTATCCCTTCTTCCATTCATTGCAAAGACACTTTAACAAGCGGTGGGGTTAATTGTCAATAACATTGCGTGCCTTCGCCATTATAGCATAAATTATCTTGTGTGACTATGGCTGTTGGATTGCAGACACTCTTATTAATTTTTTTTTGGGAATATTTTCCACTGGGTTTTCCTCAGAGCTGTGCATCTTTCTTCCTAAAGAAAAGGGGAGGACAAGGGTAGTCCATTTACCAAACAGGCATGCTACTTTTCATCTACAGTTCATCCAGAAATTTTTGCACTGGGGCCTGTGGATCTGTGTGGCGGAAGGTGGCAAAATAATTTACACACAGTGAGATGGGACTCGGACTGGATGCGGGCCTGTTTTTAATCGGATGTGAAGCAATTACCTACTGGCTGGCCTGAAACGTGTGGGGGCTGTTCAATGTGTGCCGGGAGGAAGAGACCAATTCTTTGTAACTGGTTAATACAAGAACCTCTTATTAAAGGAGCTCGTATGGACATGTGCGGGTGGAATGTTTGCAGACTTGTGCCTAGACTGTGTGCTACCAAATCTGTGACATTCAGGCACATGATTGATTTGTGTCTGTTACCCGAGCTGAGTGATATAAATTTTGTTGGCCAGTTTTGTGGGGTCAGAAATCCACTCGCGCACACCGTCAGTCATAGTGGAGATATGAAAACAAGGCTGACAACAGGAGGAATTGGGGTTTTTGATGAAGACTTTTTAAAATTGGAAGAGCAGTCTTTCGATGCAAGTGACCCTTTTCCAAAGCTTGGATCACACCAGACCTAAAAGATTATTATGTGGTCCTTTGCTGGATCTTAACAGACTACAAAATTAGAACTAATTGAAGTATGAGGGAAACGTGATGTATAAATGCCTTGTAGGTAGACGGTTTTAACATAATGGAGTAACATTACAGAGGGAGGGGTGAGTGGGTGTGTACGTTGCGGAGGTCCCCGTCAAACTTGGGGTTGAAAGAGGAATGAAGCCAGTGTGCGGGTGCTGTACAACCACCATTGGGTTTTTAAAACGATCTGGTGATTTACAATGGACGAATCTGGTTACAGGACAGCTTTTACATGGGGCTGTGGCTGTTAACGCTTTATTTCAGTCATTTATCCCAATGTTGATGATAAATGTGTGTTTTGTGGATTTAGGGAAAACCATTTTTTCATTGTTTTTTAGAATGTAAAAGACTCCATGCACTTTTTAACTTGTTGGATTTATTGTGTGGTAAATGTGGGGAAAAGTTTACATCAGAGGTTTTTATTTTGGGGGCTGGGTACAATCAGAAGCAAAAGATCAAATGGCAATTGATTAACTTTCTGTTTGGACAGGCAAAGCTGGCAATTTATAAAACAAGGAAGAACAGAATCGAAAATAGGTGTGGTCAAGAGATTGGTAACACTTTATAATAACGTTCTGTTGTAAGTCATTTATAAATTATTAGTTAATGATGAACTAATCATTTACAAAACATGACTATACATTCATGAATGATTAATAAGTAATAAGATAACATTTTTAGTAATGTTTTATTAATTCAGTTATAAATAACTTATAAGTTATTAGTTAATGATGAACGAATCATTTTACAAAACATGATTATATGTTCATAAATGATTAATGAGTGGTATGCTAACGATTTACAAATGTGTTGTATGGTGATTGAGGAGGACTTAATTTTTTGATCTGGTTTGGATTTGATGTGTGTTTAATATGTATGCTGTTATGATTGAATAAAGTTTGTTAAATCTCAAATCTCTCTCTCTCTTTCACTGTTGATGGCTTAGGCCACCTCCCTTAACTGTTGATTGGCTTATGAAGCTGTCAGTCATCGTTAAACAATGTGAAACTGACCTATCTGCGGTCAGTAAAGTTTCCACCAGCAGATAAAAGGACGCTGAAGGAAGTGAATGGAGACCTTTTTTGCTCCCTGATTTTGCTGTCGCTTTTATTCGGTTTTTGACTTGCTTTATTTATTTTTGTTTATGCTAAATTTCCTTGGTATTTTTGTTTTGACATTGTTGGTTTTTTGATCCTTACCACTTTTTGATTTGCCATTTCAGTTGGTTATTTTGTTATTTTGTGACTCGGATGGCATTTCTCTTTGAGCTTTGATGAGCTTACGCTCTATGATGTTTACTCTTTACTCAAGAGGAAGTTGGGTAGGAAAGATGTCATGCGACTTCCATTGTGCAACATTTAGGTAACTCGATCTGTTTAGACACCCTAGGTAAGAGGTGAACCCCACCCCCTGTATGTTTGTTTTATTAGTTGAGAATAGGGAAGTATACGACACTTGGCGCTGAAGATTTGTTTTCCTTCTTTCTTTTTAGTTAGGTTAGAGGTTTAAAATAAGTTAGAAGGGGTTTTATTTTATTTCTTTCTTTCTTTTGGCATCACTAGCGTCCTCTTCCTCTTGGGTTGATTTGTTTGTTCTTTTTTCTGAGTTTGAAATATTTGTACATTGGTTGTCTCTTTAATGATTTATATTTTTGTAAAACTATTTTGTAGTTATATGGATTCTTTTCACTTTGTATAATAAATCACTTTCGTTGGCAGTTCGTGTCTCTGCATTCTCTCTTGCTGCCTCCATCAGTTTTACAGATTTGCCACAAAATTAATGTTACTCCTTTTTACACCTAGAGCATCTTAAGAGGGTCGTAACATTTAATGGGGGCTTTGTCCGGGATAAATTAATCCCCAAAATTATGGTAATTGTGGTAATTTTGTAGATGTGTTGGTGGCAAAATGATGGACATTGCATTGTTTGATGTATTATGACAGTATAGGGCTTACTCATGCGTTGTAGGATTTAGGCATGACAAGCTGAACTGAATTTGCAGTTGGAAGTATGCAAGCTGGAAATCGAGAAAGAGACGCAGGTGAAGCTGAGGCAGCTTAAGCTAGGTGCATCTAACGTTGCTACCGGCTCAGCTGTACGGTCATTTAGGAGTTACTAAGACATATAATAGGATTTTGGGCCATTTCTTTTGGCCAGGATTAAAAAAAGATGTTACTCATTATTGCTGTACTTGTCATACCTGTCAGATTGTCAGGGAAACCGAACCAGAGAATTCCACCCGCACCTTTGTCTCCTATACCTGCAATTGGCGAACTGTTCGAACATGTGATTGTAGACTGCATTGGTCCGTTACCTAGGACTAAGTCTGGTAACCAGTTTTTATTAACTATGATGTGTGTGGCTACCAGATTCCCGGGGCGATTCCACCACGAAAAGATCACCGTGCCTGTCATTAAAGCATTGGTGAAATTCTTTTCCACGTTTGGACTTCCAAAGTAGTGCAAACCGATCAAGGTACAATTTTTTATTTTTTTTTTATCGAAACCTTTTTAAACAAGTACTTAAATCACTGGCAATTTCTCACCGAGTCTCAAGTGCGTACCACCTGCAGAGCCAGAGCGCACTTGAGCACTTTCACCAAACCTTTAAGTCACTGCTTAAGAAATATTGCCAGGACACTGCTAAAGACTAGGATGAGGGGTTCCCTTAGTTTTATCTGCTGTCAGTGAGACCAGTCAAGAATCTCTTGGATTTAGCCCAGCTGAACTTGTGTTCAGACATCAAGTTAGCGGTCCACTGAAAGTTCTTAAAGAACAGATTTTAGCGCCCAAATTCAATTACAAACACTAATGTACTGGATTATGTGAGTCAGTTTTGAGATCGTCTTCATACTGATTGGGTTGCTAGCTAGGGAATCGCTTGCTAATGCTCAGAAAGACATGAAGAGTAAATATGATAAGCAAGCGTTAGTGCGATCATTTCAACCTGGTGACGAAGTGCTGGTGTTACCTGTACAAGGATCATCTTTGTCTGCTTGTTTCTTTGGTCCTATGTTTAGTGAAAAATGTAATAACCGCCATTAAAGTGAGTGATTTTTGTACTCTTAAAGAAGTTGATATGGATAGATGAGTTTTAAGGGATGTATTATCTGAATGCGTAGTAGTATATGAACAGAAGTGACTACTTTATCACGACTCAGCTGTACTCCGGGGGGGGGGGGCAGATGAGTTTGTTTTTATATTTCCAGCAAGAATGTATTTCCCTATTCACGTCCTGAAAAGTTAGAATTGAACATTTCGCAATCCTCAAACGTCACTTCAAGATAGGTCCACCTCATAATAAAGAGGAGCGTGAATGTTTTGACTGTCACAAAACCGGGCACGTTATCGCTGATTTGTTTGGCTTTGAAGCGCAAATGGCAGCCACAGGCCAAGAGCTGGGGGTTTGTGAAAGCTTTTAAATCTACTGTCGCTGTGCATACTGGGGAAAGAAGTGATGAGTTACGGCCATTTGTGGTCACAAAGGGTTATCATCATCTGTCTGGGATAAGGAGAATCTTTGGCTGATTGGTTCTTTGGTTTCCTATGTGGTGAAAATAGAGAATGCGTGAAACTGATTATGTTATGCCACACCCTATTGAAAAAAAGGAAAAAAAAAAAAAAAAAAAAAAAACCGGTGTTTGTCATATTAAACAATGTTAAAAGCTTTATCATTACGTAGAGAGTCCGTCAACAGCAAATGCTGCGGAGCAGACTGCAGGTCCCACTGGTAGCAATTTAAAGGGGACTGAGGCAATCATTAATTTGTGTACCAGTTTATTGAGTTAAGTGGCAAAATTTTTGGGGGGGGGTCACCTAGTCATTTTAGGGAGGACTGTAGCCCCCCTAAAAATGCCATAGCGACACTCCATGATCTCAACAGTGCATGAACTAATTTGGACGGATACACCCTTTAAAATTTTAATAATGTTTAAAAAGAAACATGCAAATTTTCAATCTGTACCAAAAACATGCATGGTTGGGAAGGAATACTGGCCTGAAGACATCTCAACGTCAATGTTCAGTTATAATCCATAGCGCCACCTGTTGGCAAAAGGATAAGTCCAAATGCTCCCCCCACAATAAGATATTAAGAGTCTTCCTGTGATAAATAACGATAAAGGCTCGTTTGTTGACCATTTCGTGGTGCGACTGTGTGGAGTTATGTGAAGGAAAGTGGACAGCTGGAAATTGAAGCACTGCGCTTTCCTTCTAACAATCTGGAAACCAGTTTGGATTAAAGCTGTTACAAGTGCGACAAAATCGGTTATGAAGCCCTGTTGATTAACTGTACTACAGTAGCACATGTGCAATACATTTTTATTACCTGTGTATTAGGTTCGTTTACGACAACTATGTTGTCCAACAACGATATTAATTAATGTTGCTTTTTCCTCTCCATATTAACTTCATAACATAGTCGAGTGTTCAAATAACTCTATTTTTGAGATCAGTTGTGGATTCATATAACTATAAGGCAGAAAGAAATCATACTATTTATAGGCTGTATATACAGTGATAAAGGCTATGTCGATTACCTTGCATTATAAATATACTTTATCCTCACTAAAAAATACCCAAGATTGCTTGAAGCAACACAGAACCATATATTTTGTGCAATCCGCATGTTTATTGTCGCCAGGTTTCCTCAGTCAATTCTTCTTTCTCTATCTGCTGTTATATTCAGCTACAGTGATCACTGGATCCTCTGTCCATATTACTGATTCCTGGAGCATTACTTCTACTATGCATCTGTGGAGTTTCTGCTCAAGGGCGCCATCGGGCTTCAGTATGAATTACACAGTCGTGGGTACTTCTCACAACACCCTATTTTGGGTAAAAATAGGGAAAGATAATAAATTTTTCTATAAAACAGGATTCCCTAAATTTTCGCCATTGATATTGTTATTGCAATAAATATCAGAAATTATTGTGATACAGATGGTAGACAACGTGTGATAACAACATATGATTTCCTAAATTCGTATAAGGTGCGCTGTGTTTAATGCTAGTAATTTGTGTTTTAAATTTATACGCGAAAACTACCGCCAGTGGTGGCGCAAAGGGACGGATTGCGAACTGAATGTATTGTAAAATGAGATAAAAGGAGAGGTAAAACCAACAATAACATTATGATATAACATTGTACCATCTTTAAAAAAAAACATTAAAAAAAATGTACAGTGAGTTAAATTTCAAAATTTAGGATAGTCTTAGGCTACAGTCTAATCAATTCAAAAATTAAAGAAGACCTTACACAAAGGATCTTATGCTTGCTATTTGTTATTAAAACAGTCATTTAAATATAAGGCCTATATATACGGATGATTAAAAAAGCTAAATGTTTTCATTTCGGTTTCATCTTTTGGTTTAAAAAAAAAATCCTTCAGGTTCCATTTGCAGATAGGAAATGAGAACGGTCCAGCAGTTAGCAATAATTATGAATTAATTTCTGTTATTATTCTTGATTTTTCAAACTGCTAACACTTTGCATTTTTTGAATTATGCCTTTAATGTGTGACCAAAAATTTTGGATTTTCTGTTTCAGCTGTTTTTGATCGCGCTGGTGCCTCGCGCACATTCATTGAAAACGTAGCCGTTCACCGTGCCATCCAGCGCCGAGCAGCGGTCCACTTTGGCATATTTTGGTTGTTAATTTTTTATGATTTTGTTTTTTTTTTTTTTCGTCGATACTGAAACACGCGTGAAATACAAAAGCCTATTTTTTCATAATAGTTGAGCTTGAAATAGGCAACATCACGAATATGGAAACGTTTGGATCTTCTTCTCCCGAATGAGAGCCCAACCTTACCTTATGGTTCGCTTTAAATTATTATGTCTTTATTTTTTGTTTGTTTGTTTATAGTTAAGCCTATATTATTATATACTGGCAATTTTATTTTATCCATTAGAATTATATATTTGTAATTAAATTGTTCTGTTTCTGATAAATTTGTAACATTTAAAGGATTTGTTGTAAAGTGAAGAGAACTAAAAATATCCTTTTGGCACATTAGGCCAAGCCGTTATTATTTTGAATGTAATAAAAGCCAAACTTATACATGACTTATATATATTTTTTTTTTCCTCTCACAAACTTAATTTTATTTTTAGCTGTTTTAAAAAAATAAATAAATAAAGAAATAAAATAACATGCAGCAAACGAAAAATAGAGGCGATTAATCGGTTTAAAATTTTTTGTTACTGTGGGGTAATTATAATTATTCTATACTTAGGAACAGAGTCTGGGCCTAATCTAGGCTATCCAGTGTTTTTAATTTTTTTTTATTATTTCATTGCCCATCTGAAAATGACTTTTGTGCAGCACTTCACGACATTCACTTCGCACGCTCAACCTGCCGTCGCGCGTTGCTCAGCTGTGGACGATTTAAAAATGTTTGATATAAAGGTTGCTGTCCCATTTTATACAGGAATTGTTCATTAAAAAAAAAAATAAAAAAAATATCTAATTATATTGTTAAGTTCTAATTATATTGTTAACACAAGTTCATTTAGGCTATTTAACATGCACTGTGACATTTTACCCTTTTTTAACTTATAAACTCCTTGAGATTTTAAAGTCAGTTTAATAGTATTGAAGTTCAAGTTTTTTAAAAAAGCGTTTTAACAAATGCTTAAATTATTTCTATGAATTAATAATATGTTATCAGGTTTTAATTGCTTAAATTATTTCTATGAATTAATAATATGTTATCATGTTTATTCTTGTATAAAATAAGTGTTATTCTTTAAGAAAATAAGGGAAAAAAATAAGGGACGATCCAAATATTATTCATATTTGTTTTGCTTCACCTATTTATGTAACCTACAAATTATTCTAAAAACAGTGTAAAAAAAAAAAAAAATAATGTCATTAAAAGTGCCATCGGCCTGAGTAAATTTGACCGTTATAGAATTGTGACTTTAAAGGTTAGTGATTTAGGAGGTGAAAATACTGTGAAAATTACAAATGTTATGGGATTTTAAAGCATAACAACTGAAGGGTCTAGAAACGTTAGCCAATAAAGCATTTTTTATAACAATGTTATTTTTAAAAACAATGGCACTTAAAGTTTTGAACTAAAATATTATTTTCAAACCATATAGCCTGTGAATAAACAAAATGACTTTTTTCAATGAAAGAACACTAAGAGTTTGCTTCTGGTGTTTGGATTTGTACTACTTCAATAATGAGCTCCAAGTTTAGGAATAGCCAACCACGGTTTTTTTTTTTTCTTTCTCTCTCTCGTCTCGCTCTCTCTCTTTTCTTTCTCTCTCTCTCTCTCTCTTTCTCTCTATTTTACTCTCTATTAACAGCATTAATTTACAATGAAATAACGTCTTCCTCCAGGTAGAGTGAATGTTTTTCTGTCTTGCTTACTTGCGGACTTTGAAGCTGGGTCAGTTAGCGCGAGTTGCCGCTCGAAGCGGGGAGCAGCTGATGGAGGACTCCGCTGGTCTTAAAGCCTGTCCGCAAACGCTACGTTCACAAATAACAATGATTTTCGTAAAATAATGATTAATTATCAATTGATAATTTGTTATTATTATGGTCTTGTGAAAACCAATAATATGGGCCTGCGGGGGAAAATAATGAATAAAAAGAGTAGGGCTGCTGTGAGGGCAGGCATGTTTCAAACCAGTAACATGAAGAACACAGCGTTCCTCACAGCCAAAAAAACAGAACCGAATTCAGTTCAGATGGGAGGGGGCGGGTGTAGTTCTGTATCGCTTGTGTGGGGTCGAGATAAAGGTGTGAATCTCTTGCTCTTTCTTTCATTGACAGTGGTCTTATAGTATCAAACTGTGCAGAACAGAGTTTTAGCTATGGACAGTGTCTTATGAGGGTATTCCAAACTTGCAGAACAGGGTTTAGATAGGAACTTCGTCATTTTGGTTTTATGGCAACTTTGAAGAAAGGTTATGATCCACTTCAAATGTTGACTAATGTTATGTAGCGCAATATCGTTTATTAGTTATATTATAACTTCAGAGGAAGTTGCCTTAACTCAAAAATAAATAAATAAAATAAATTAGCAAAACTGTTGCGTTTAATTTTATTTGTTTCGTCTACAAAAATATATTTTTTTAGACTATTGGAAATATAAAATTCTCACAGAATGTAGCCTATAACCAATATATTGAACCATCTCTTTATGTTTTTTCTAAATCCAAACAGAGTCCAGACATCAGTATGACTCCGTCTATGATGTTTATAGGCTTTTTTTAGAGAGTTTGGGAATACACATGCGTTACAGACATGACAAAAAAGACATTTTGGAGATTTTTGGAGACATTATTATTATTATTATTATTTATTATTATATTTATTATTATTATTTATTTATTTATTTGTTTTTTTGTAGCCTATTTACAATGCACAAACCAGAGGCAACAATATCTGCAGAGAAGGAATCAATTTTTATTTCAATTTTCGTTTTTGTGTTTCAGAGGAAAAATCAGTGTTAAAGCATCTCTCCATTAAAGACCGCGTTCTGAAAGAAGAATTTATGCAAACGCGTATAAAATGCTTTAAAAACTTTAACAGAGATGTCTAGAGGCTATTTAATAGGTCTGCCTCCCATGTAAGATTTTTCTAGTTACTAGTCGTTCATTTGTCATTATTCAACTAATCGCAGGATTATATTTACATCTATAATGCATAATGTGCCTTAATATATTTCGCGCTCAAGCACATGCATTAGCAGAAGTAGCCCAATAATTGTAAAAAAGGAGACATTTTAATATTTATTAATAAACAAATGTTTTCTTGTCGGCTGCAAGATGAAATTCACAGTGCTGACTCTCTCCACATGAACGCGCATTTAAAGAGAAATACAACCTTCACAGATTACATAATGCTTTCGTTCTGAATTGATTTGTTTAAAAGACATTTCAAGCTTTCTGTAGATATATTTATCATGTATGTGAGACACCACACATTTTAAGTAATTAATTCATCAGGAAGGAAAAAATTCAAGTGATCTAGAGGGCGCCTCCTTGTCCTGCATGCGCATTAATAATTTTCGCACAAACACTTAAATATGAAATAATTATTCATATTTTGCATGTGCATTACAACGTAAATTATTTTTTTACATGCAATTATCCAAAATAAAACCAAACAAGATTTGTAATGAAGATAAAACAAATAAGAATAAATGCTGCGCATGCACTCAGCATCACTCTTGCACGCAGACAATTTAAATACATGCATTTAAATGCCGCTGCAATTTATATTTTTTTTTAACTTAAATTCTATGTAAGCAAGTAACGGCGGCTCCCTTTAAAATCACTGAAGTTTTGTCTATTAATGAAGCTCTTTTTTTACATCATTTGCACTTTGGTGATTATAATGAGAGACCTTGGAGTTTAATCGTGAGGAAGTTTTATTAATCCGTCCATTCTTTAGAATTTCAATGATTTAGCTAAAATCGTGCAGGGTTTAATTTATTCGTTTTTCTTGTTTTTTAATTAGGCCTAAATAATGGGAACGAAATTATACAGTGCCTCACGTTTTAATAAAGAAAATAATTTATAAAACACGCAACAATTTCTTACAGACAAATATATTTTTTCCCAAGAAGTTGTCTGTCAAAATAAAGGACAGGTAACGAATAACTAAAATGCATGTTGTTTTATTTAAAGGAATTTATAATATAAATTAAAATATAGGCCTAATATATGAGAATATTGACATTTTGCATATAGATCCATGTAGCCTAGCTCACTAAAATAGCCACTTTTTTTAATGCTCTGATGCAAAGTAAACCCACAATTTCTTTTGAATAATATAACACATAATTCATATTATATAAATAATACTGCACACCTATAAATGTGTCAAATCTAAAATATGGGTGGTGTAATACTGTGTAGCTTAGAGAAAAATATATTAGCACAGGCACAGGCACAGGCTTGACATTTATCCTGCTTGAATTCGTTTCTAAGAAATGCACATAACTTCATAATCACCAAACTTTCATCTGTGAATATTAAATATTTTTAACTATAGTGTTTTTTCTTTCATTTTCCCTGACTGCAGCCGTCAAATGTAAAAACTGACGTCTATTTGCGAAAATGTGCTTTGATGCGCTTGTTTGAAAAACTTGTGATTAAAGCGCCACTCAGCGGTCAAAAGCTGCAAATGCACTTTCCAGACGCCGCGGCGGCGGTACGAGCGGCGGTAGAAGTGACGTTTTGGATGTCTACCTACTGTATTTTTTTTGTTATTTATATAAATTTCATAATTTATTGTGACTTACATTTTTAAGCCCATATCACCCATCCCTACTTTACACTAACTCAAACATACCATGTTCAATGACATTTATGTGCCAACATTCAGTATATAATCATAAAGCCACCAGATGGCAGCATGAAGTTTGGCACACATAAATGACTGACATATTCCTCCTATATTTACCACTTTAAATGCATATTGCCCGTTGTTTGCTGTTTTCCTAAAGCGGGTGGCGGTGAGCCCAGGTGCGAGGGCCCTTTAATTGCTGCTTGCAGCTTTAATGTAAAATGTAATTTATTCCTGTAATCAAAGCTGAATTTTCAGCATTATTACTCCATTCTTCAGTGTCAAATGATCCTTCAGAAATCATTCCAGTATGCTGATTTACTGCTCAAGAAATATTTCTGGTTATATATCAATATGAAAAACAGTTATGCTCCTTCATAATATTCAGAAAACCATGATATACAACCATTCAAATGGTTTGATGTGTGTGTGTTATTTAATAGAAAGGACTGGGCCGCGGCGTTAACTGCAAGTCAGTCGCGTGTTAAATTCATTCGCGAAACTACCGCCAGGTGGCGCAAAGGGACGGATTGCGAACTGAATGTAAATGTAAAATGAGATAAAAGGAGGAAGTAAAACAACAATAACAGTATGATATAACATTGTAACATCTTTAAAAACCATTAAAAAATGTACAGTGAGTTCATTTCAAAATGTAGGATAGTCTTAGGCTACAGTCTACTCATCAAAATTAAAAGAAAGACCTTTACACAAAGGATCTTATGCATATTGTTATTAAACAGTCGTTAAATATAAGGCCTATATATACGGATAAAAAGCTAAATGGTTTTTCATTTCGGTTCATTCTTGGTTTAAAAAAATCCTTCAGGTTCCATTTGCAGATTGAAATGAGAACGGTCCAGCATTTAGCAATAATATTTATTAATTCTGTTATCATTCTTGATTTTTCAAACTGCTAACACTTTGCATTTTTGAATTATGCCTTTACTGTGTGACCTAAAAATTGAGTATTTTCTGTTTCTGCTGTTTGATCGCGCTGTTGCCTCGCGCACTTTCATTGGAAACAGTCGTTCACCGTGCCATGCGGCGCGAGCAGCGGTCAACTTTGGCATATTTTTGCTAATTATGATTTTTTTTTTTCGTCGATACTGAAACGTGTGAACTACAAAGCCTATTTACCTCTGAATAATAGTTAAGCTTGAAATAGGCAACATCACGAATATGGAAAAGTTTGGATTTCTCCCGAATGAGAGAGCCCAACCTTACCTTATGGTTCGCTTTAAATTATTATTTCTTTTTTGTTGTTTTTTTTTTTTTTTTATAGCTAAGCCTATATTATTATATACTGCAATTTTATTTATCCATTAGAATTATATATTTTTAATTCTTGTTCTGTTCTGATAAATTTGTTAAATTTAAAGGATTTGTTGTAAAGTGAAGAGAACTAAAAATATCCTGTTGGCACATTTATAACATTATTAGGCAAGCCGTTATTATTTCTGAATGTAATAAAATGCAACTTATACATGACTTATATTTTTTTTCCTCTCACAAACTTAATTTATTTTTTAGCCTGTTTTAAATAAATAAATAAATAATAAAAAAAAAATAAAAAACATCAGCAAACGAAAATAGGCGATTAATCGGTTAAAATTTGTTACTGAGGGTTAACAGTAATTATAAATTACTTAGGAACAGAGTCTGGGGCTAATCTAGGCTATCCAGGGTTTTTTATTTATTTATTTATTTATTTATTTTTATTTTCATTGCATCTGAAAATGACTTTGTGCAGCACATTCACTTCGCACGCTCAACCTGCCTCGCGCGTTGCTCAACTGTGGACGATTTCGAAATGTTTGATATAAAGGTTGATGTCCCATTTTATACAGGAATCGTTCATTTAAAAAAAAAAAAATCGAATTATATTGTTAGTTCTAATTATATTGTTTACACAAGTTCATTTAGGCTATTTAACATGCACTGTGACATTTTACCCTTTTTAACTTATAAACTCCTTGAGATTTTAAAGTCAGTTTAATAGTATTGAAGTTTTAAAAAAAAGTTTTAATTGCTTAAATTATTTCTATGAATTAATAATATGTTATCAGGTTTTAATTGCTTAAATTATTTCTATGAATTAATAACATTATCATGTTTATTCTTGTAGAAAATAAGTGTTTATTCTTTAAGAAAATAAGGGATAAAATAAGGGACGATCCAAATATTATTCATATTTGTTTTTTTACTTCACCTATTTATGTAGGCTACAATTATTTAAAATAAATTTAATAAAAAAATAAAATAAAAAATAATGTCATTAAAAGTGCCATCGGCCTGAGTAAATTTGACCATTATAGAATTGTGACTTTAAAGGTTAGTGATTTAGGAGGTGAAAATACTGTGAAATTACAAACGGTATGGGATTTTAAAGCATAATAACTGAAGGTCTATGAAACGTTAGCCAATAAAGCATTTGTTTTTAACAATGGCACTTAAAGTTTTGAACTAAAATATTATTTCAACCATATAGCCTGTGAATAAACAAAAAACATACTTTTCAATGAAAGAACACTGAGAGTGTAGGTTGCTTCTGGTGTTTGGATTTGTACTTCAATATAATGAGCTCCAAGTTTAGGAATAGCCAACACGGGTTTTTTTCTCTCTCTCTCTCTCTCTCTCTTCTCTCTCTCTCTCTCTCTCTCTCTCTCTCCTCTCTCCCATTTAACTCTCTATTTAACAGCATTAACTTACAAATGAAATACGTCTTCCTTCAGGTAGACTGAATGTTTTTCTGTCTTGCTAAATGTTGGGCTCATGATCAGTAAGTTGTATTCGCTCAAAACTGATTTAGTTAAATCAAAACTTGCGGACTTTGAAGCTGGGCTCAGTTAGCGTGAGTCACGCGCGCTGTGAAGCGGGAGCATCTGATGGAGGACTCCGCTTGGTCTTAAAGCCTTCCGCAAACGCTACGTTCACAAATAACAATGATTTTCGTAAAATAATGATTAATTATCAATTGATAATTTGTTATTATTATGGGTCTTGTGAAAACAATAATATTGGCTGCGGGAAAATAATGAATAAAAAGAGTAGGGCTGCTGTAAGTGTAGGCATGTTTCAACCCAGTAACATGAGAACACACCGTTCCTCACAGCCAAAAAACAGACCGAATTCAGTTCAGCTGGAGGGGGTTGGGGTAGTTCTGTATAGCTTGGTAAAGGTGTGAATCTCTTGCTCTTTCATATGGACAGTGTCTTATGAGGGTATCAAACTTGCAGAACAGGTTTAGATAGGACGATTGCCTCGTCATTTTGGTTTTAGGGCAACTTTGAAGAAAGGTTTTGATCCACTTCAAATTTTGACTACTAGCGCAATATAGTTTATTGGTTATTATAACTTAATTTTTCAGAGCAGGTAGTTGCCTTAACTCTTTTCTGTAAAAAAAAATTTTGTGTAATATGGCCAATATTAAAATATAAAAAATAAATTTGCAAACTGTTGCGTTAATTTTATTTTGTCTAATATTTTTTAGACTATGAAAAATAAATTCTCACAGAATGTAACCTTTTCATAACCAATATATTGAAGCATCTCTTTATGTTTTTCTAAATCCCAAACAGAGTCCAGACATCAGTATGATCCGTCTATGATGTTTTATAGGCTTTTTTAGATTTGGGGAATACACATGCGTTACAGACATGACAAAAACATTTTGGAGTTTTTGGAGACATTATTATTATTATTATTATTATTATTATTATTATTATTATTATTGTAGTCTATTTACAATGCACAAACCAGAAGCAACAATATCTGCAGAGAAGGGGCCGGCCAATCTGAAAACAGAAAATATCAATTTTATTTCAATTTTCGTTTTTGTGTTTCAGAGGAAAAATCAGTGTTGAAGCTTCTCTCCATTACGGACCGTTCTGAAAGAAGAATTTATGCAAACATGTATAAAATGCTTTAAAAACTTCAACAGAGATGTCTAGAGGGTATTTAATAGGTCTGCCTCCCACGTAAGATTTTTCTAGTTACTAGTCGTTCATTTGTCATTATTCAACTTATCGCAGGTTTATATTAAATTAACATCTATAATCCATAATGAGCCTTAAATATATTCCGCGCTCAAGCACATGCATTAAGTTTGCCCCAAAGCACAGGCAGAAGTAGCCCAATAATTGTAAAAAAGGAGACATTTTAATTATTTATTAATAAACAAATGTTTTCTTGTCTGCTGCAAGATGAATGCTGACTCTCTCCACATGAACTCACCTTTAAAGAGAAATACAACCTTCACAGATTACATAATACTTTTGTTTTGAATTGATTCGTTTAAAAGACATTTCAAGCTTTCTGTAGATATATTTCTCATGTATGTGAGACACCACAATTTTAAGTTATTTCCTCATCATCAAAAAAATTCAAGTGATCTAGAGGGCGCCTCCCTGTCCATGCATGCGCATTAATAATTTTCGCACAAACACTTGAATATGAATAATAATTCACATTTTGCATATGCATTACAACGTAAATTATTTTTTACATGCAATTCTCCAAAATAAAACCAAACAAGATTTGTAAAGAAGATAAAACAAATAAGAATAAATGCTGCTAGTGCACTCAGCATCACTTGCGCCACGCAAATCTTGCACGCAGACATTTTACACACCTGCATTTAAATGCGGCTGCAATTTTATTTTTTTACTAAATTATATGAAAGCAAGTAAAGAAGGCTCCCTTTAAAATCACTGAAGTTGTCTATTAATGAAGCTCTTTATTTTTTTTTTTTACATCATTTGCACTTTGGTGATTATGAGAGAACTTGAGTTTAATCGTGAGAACGTTTTATTAATCAGTCCATTCTTTAGAATTTCAATGATTTAGCTAAATTGTGCAGGTTTAATTTATTTATTTGTTTCTTGTTTTAATTAGGCCTAAATAATGGGAACGAAATTATATAGTGCCTCACGTTTTACTAAAATAAAGAAAATAATTTATAAAATACGCAACAATTTCTTAATCAGTGTACAGACAAATATATTTTCCCAATAAGTTGTCTGTCAAAATAGAGGACAGGTAACGAATAACAAAAAAATGCATGTTGTTTTATTAAAGGAATTTTAAAATATAAATAAAAATATAGGCCTAATATATGTGAATATTGACATTTTGCATATTAATCCATAGCCTAGCTCACTAAAATAGGCTACCACTTTTAATGCTCTGATGCAAAGTAAACCACAATTTCTTTTGAATAATATAACACATAATTTATATTATATAAATAATACTGCACACCTATTAAATGTGTCAAATCTAAAAACATGGTGTAAAAACTGTGTAGCTTAGAGAAAATATAAGCACAGGCTCAGGCACAGGCTTGACATTTACCCTTCTTGAATTTGTTCGAAGAAATGCACATAACTTCAATAAGTACCAAACTTTCATCTGTGAATATTAAATTTTTTAACTACAGTGATTTTCTTTTCATCATTCCCTGACTGCAGCCGTCAAATATAACACATCAGCGAGACAAAACTGACGTCTATTTGCGAAAATGTGCTTTGATGCGCTTGTTTGATAACTTGTGATTAAAGCACCAATCAGCGGTCAAAAGCTGCAAATGCACTTTACAGGCGGTACGAGCGGCGGTAGAAGCAACGTTTTGGATGGCCACCTACTGTAAGTGTTCAACAACATTACAGTCTAACACCTATCTAAGGAGCAATAAAAACACCAAACCTTTAAGGTATTTGACGACACAACATAAGAAATTAATTTATTAGTAGAACAGTTTGATCACACGGTGTGACGTACCTTGAGGTTTTTAAGGATAACAGCATACAGTCTGTATCTGCCTCGATCGTCTTGATGTCTTCCGTTCTGAACTCCAGAAAAAAATGTGCGTTTTTTTCCACGGATGCATCCCGGATTCGCTCTGCGACTGTAATTCCCGCCCACTCTGAGTTGACTTACCCTGAGATTGGAAACTGAGTTTTCGGTTGCAGAACAGCAGAACAGAGTTACTTCAATCCACTCTGAGTAGGTTGACTCTGAGTTTAGCACGTGCACCACAACTATGAAAAGCAATGATCAATGGAACTCCGAAATTATGATTCACCATGGCAACAGCATCTTACAAAATGATGTCTGTGTACTTCTGAGGCAAGTTTAATTCTCAATCACTGTTATAATATCTTGAGGTGAAAAATGGCAGAACGGTAACTTACTGAACTAATATTCATTTTCAAGGTATCCCACAGCTGTTGTGTAAATAATATATAATATAAATATAAAATAAAAAAACACAAGATTGTGGCAGCAGTATAAAAATGAAGTACAAAAATGTGAAAAAAGTGTAAGCTACATTACTTAACAAATATTTGACATATTAAATATATATAATTCAAAGTCTATTTCAATGTGCAGCAGCTTTTCTCCCCAAATATAATGTTATATTTAAACAACAACAACAATCCAACCTGTTACATTTCATAATGAAATTAACATTTGACTTCTACTCAGCCAACATCAAGAAGGCATAGGCTCACAGAATGGGAGGAGGACCTGGACCAGGACCTCCTACTGACATAAAGTAATCAGCTTAATTTTTGGAAGGTGCAATGATGGGAATATGGAAATATCAGGAAATCCTAATGGAAATTCTAATTATTAGGTGAGTTCCAGAGGTCGCAGCAGGGTGTTGATTTATCAGATTAGCCTAATTTACATTTACTTTTAATCATTTAGCATACGATTTTATCCTAAGCAACATGAGGAGAACAATAGAAGCAATCAGATCAACAAGAGGGAAACAATAAACAAGTGCTGGGACAAGCCTCATTTAGTCTAGCGCAGTGTTCATAGCAAGTTTTTTTTTTTTTTTTTTTTTTTTTTGTCAGAGTGAATAGAATAGAATAGAAATAGAGAGGTTCATTGGTGTATTAATTTTGGGGGTGCAAAACACCGTAAGCAGTTTGTCAGAACTGAGTGAGATGATTTTTTAATTGAAGAGAAGCACTCAACAGTGTTGGATGATATCTGATTTACTGAAGGGCTTGGTAGGAATACATGTGTGGTTTTATGAAAACAAATTGAAAGAGAAATAAACGTAATGATATGAATATGCAGATGTTCCACAATAAACATATTAAAACACAGAACAGCTCACTAAACTATATCACTAAATAAAATGGGTGTCTATGTTCTAAATGTCCACAAGAGGGTGCCATCAGCACGTGAATGCATCATGAGGCAACATAGCATGCCTGAACTTGCTAAATGGATGATCATTATGTGCAAAGCCCTATTACATAGTGTGCACACACAATAATAATGCAGATATGCAATAATAACATAATGTACAACATATAAGCATCTCACAACACACAATACAGAAACACTCGAGAAAGCACTGAATTGAGCAGGTAACACAGGCAGTGCTCATGCCTGGATTAAGGGCACATAAGGCCCTGGGGCTATATTAAACCCTCTTGTGTAAATATTCCAGGCTACAACACATTAAAATAATAAATACATTAATATAAGATATATGAAATCAAAGCAAACAGGTTTCCAGAAAGAGCAACAAATTTTGATCATATTTTGATCAACCTGCTTTAAATAGTTTTATTATTAGAAGGTCTTCTTTCTGGCCCTAGAAGAGGAGAATCATCAGGGCTGGACTGGTGTTAAAATTCACCCCATCTGGCCCCACACACTCCCCCAAAAATATTTTGCTGTGGTTAGGGCAATTGGAATAAGTAAATTATTTATTAATAAATAAAGGACTAATAATATATATCTTTGAATATACTTCAAATACATTAAACTATATTATTCCAATATATTGCAGGGTCTTAATTATTGAATTAATATTTTTTCTGCAGTTATTATTATTATTATTATTCATATTATTATTATTATTTTATATTAAATTCTCCTTTGTTGCCTTAATGAAAAACTATTGTAATTATTGATTCCAGAGTTAGTAGTAAACCTCATATGGGTTGGAGGACTTTTATTTTATTTTATTTTATTTTTGTTATTTGAAAAAGGCATTTTGATTTTTTTTTAAATATAAATATACAAATAACTACATACATTTCATTAATACTTTACAGTAAGGTTGTATTAGTTAATGTTAGTTAATGCATAAGTTAACATGAAACTAAACAATGAACAATGAACAACTCCACTGTTCAGGATTATTTAATGTTTTGTTAATCTTAATTTACACATTTACTAATGCATCTCTTGACATTAACAGATTAATTAGTTAACATCGTGGTTAAAGCATTAGTTAAAATGAACTAAAAATGAACAACACATTTGTTCAGCATTACTTAATCTTTGCTCATGTTAACTTATTCATATACTAATGCTTCTCTTCACATTAACAAATTAATTAGTTGATGTTGGTTAATGCATTAGTAACCAAGAACTAACAATGAACTATGCCTGTAGATAGCTTTATTTAATAAGCTTTATTTAATTATACTACTTACAGTATATACACATATGTTTATTTAGCAGCTAACACACAATGGATAAACAATAACTAAATCCCCATTTGGGAATTGATTTGGGCTATTGGTAAACTTGGAAACCATCTAAACATCAACTGATAATGTTTCTCGTCTTTTTAGACTGTTTATTAACATAACATACCATTAGCAAAGCATTTTACTAAGGGAATTTATGAACCTTATTGTAAAGTGTGCACTAGTTCAACATTAACTAATGTTTAACTAACATTTGTAGACTGTTTTTTAACTTGACTCACCATTAACAAAGTATTTACTAAGGGAATTTGTGAACCTTATTGTAAATTGTGCACTAGTTCAACATTAACTAATGTTTAACTAACATTTGTAGACTGTTTATTAACATGACTCACCATTAACAAAACATTTACTAAGGGAATTTGTGAATCTTATTGTAAAGTGTGCACTAGTTCAATATTAACTAACGTTTAACTAACAAAGCAGTCATTATTGATTTTACTGGACCTTAAATGAGTGAAAGCCATTCATGCATCACTTACATTTTCAGAAACTTTATATTATATTATATTATTGCATAACAGTGGTATACATTATATACATTTATATTATATAACCAATGCATTAAATAAACAAAAAAAACAAACTTAGAGAAGAAGGAGGTGTTTTTCCTAACGTTAACTGGAAGTGAGCAACCATGGTCAGGATGGAAAAATAGTTGGTAATCACCTTTGTGTTTTAAAGCTGCTATTTTCGATTTAATCATTAAGCATTAATCCACAAATGACTTAAGCTGTTAACTTTTTTAACATGGCTGACACTCCCTCTGAGTTCAAATAAACCAATTTCCCGGAGTAATTCATTTTACTCAAACAGTACGCTGACTGAACTGCTGTGAAGAGAGAACTGAAGATGAACACCGAGCCGAGCCAGATAACGAACGAAAGATTGACTCGTTTTCGAGTCAAGAACCGGTTGCATCGGTTTTCGGATCACCATTAGTGAGCTTAAGTCATTTGTGGATTAATGCTTATAGTAGACGCGAACCGTTTCAAACCATTCAGTTCGATTTGGTGAACTGGTTCAAGAAGTTTCGGTTACATCGAGTGATTCGTTCGCGAACCGAATATCACTAAACTGCAGTGTTGTGAACGCGCTCACAAACAGACCCGGAAGAGAAGACAATGCTGAATAAAGTCGTAGTTTTTGCTATTTTTGGACCAAAATGTATTTTCTATGCTTAAAAAAATTCTAACGGACCCTCTGATGTCACATGGACTACTTTGATGATGTTTTTATTACCTTTCTGGAGATGGACAGTATACCGTACATACATTTTCAATGGAGGAACAGAAAGCTCTCGGACTAAATCTAAAATATCTTAAACTGTGTTTCGAAGATGAACGGAGGTCTCACGGGTTTGGAACGACATGAGGGTGAGTCATTAATGACATAATTTTAATATTTGGGTGAACTAACCCTTTAAGTGTTTGTTTCTTTCTCTTTCTGATTCTTCGAGGCGATAGCAAGAAATTGATCACGTTGTCGTTGTAGCGCGGAGAACGAGTCGGTGGACTGCAGCCAGAATGTGGATGAGTTGATCGCCCTGAAGGAATCTCCATGTGAACTACGTGATAAAGGATTGATACTGGCATGTTGTATACGAAGCGTGGCTCTGAACAGTAGTCTTGTAGTCTTGTATAAGAGATTGAGCCTGAATCAATTTAGATTGGGGGAGGGGGGAAATAGGAACTTGAGTATTGCGTGTGGTGTGAATTGTGTTGGATAACTTTGCACTTGTAGTGATTCTTTACTTTTGGAGGGGTAAATTGTGAGAATTTCTTTGGGTTTCTTTTTGTTTGTTCTTGGTTTGTTTGTTCTTCCTCAAATTGCTTATCAAGGCTGGGTGTAGAAGTTGTTAGTGTATTGTGGTGTTAATTAGTTTGTTTTATTTATTTATGATTCATTTTATTGAATGCTACACAACCAATTTTACTTGAGCTTTCATCTTTTAATGGTGTAAAATAAATACATTTCTGAGAAAGTGGTACTTCTGTGGCATTATTGAAAATTTTGGTTTGCTCCCCATAGTGATAAATTGGCGTTTTGGCTAATTCGTGCCTGCCTGTGACACCACTCCGTCCTGTTCCCACGGGCGAACCGCCGAACACCGAGAATTCTGAACGTGCTCAGTAGATCGTCACGTGGAACGAAGCAATTTCCAACAGAAAACGGAAGCATTACTTTCCCCCAGCTCGCACTGTAATATATATAGTTCATGTTCACACTGTCTCCACAACCCTTTCAGTAAAAAAGATATCCAAATATTATAATCGCCATTTCTTCTTGCAAGTCGTCCACCATTTGTTTACTCTAAAGTCACAGTTATCAACGCGAGAGTTCCCACCTTTACAGTCATGATTTGTGATTTTGATGTGAACGGAATCTGTTAGTGTGTGGTGTGCTGTCACCATAGACTGTATAAAAAAAAAAAAAAATTGGCTGTTACACTATAGGAACAAAACTGTTAAATCTCCTTTTTGTTTTTTGTTTTTTTAGTGGTATGCCTAAATCATGTTAACCCGCTGTTAACACACTGAACTCTCTGTTTGCATGTGTCAATGTTTACAAATAGATTAAATGAAAAGGGACAAAATTAATCTTGACAAACTATAAAGAACATTAACAAGATCTAAGCCTCAAGCATCGACAACAGATCGCTGTTTTTCTTTAATGGAATGCTTATAAAGAATGTATTTGCTAAATTTGTCTAAGCAGTACATCAAAACATGCAGAATCAAAATGTACCAGATTTGTCATTTTAATGAGTCATAAACATCCACAGCTGTAAATCCCGGTTTAGTTAGAAAGGTAAGGGTCCACTGAACAACATCCGAAAGAGCACGTTTAGTCCAACGAAGCAATAACGTTGTAATATGGATGGTAATTCCTTTGTTTACATCTCAGTTCTTCAGGAACAGTATTATTTGGATCTGTTATGAAATAACTCATGCTCAAAAATATGCATCTTGGTAGTAAAAACAGCATGGTTTTGTAGCATACAGTCTCACAAACAGAATGAGATGATCCACAAAAAAAAAAAAAGATACATGGAATATTGTTTATTTGAATTTTGGCGCTCTCTTGTGACGGCTTGTGACGCACTGTAACACACCTGTCATCTGATTTAGCTATTGGCTTTTTGCACAAATAATTCTTTCTTTCTTTTTTTTTTTTCTTCAACATTTGTCGTGTGTGTGTGTGTGTGTGTTATTGCACATCTGCAAACATGAGAAACATTATCAGTTGATGTTTAGATGGTTTCCAAGTTTACCAATAGCCCAAATCAGTGCCCGAATGGGGAGTTAGTATAGTTAATCCATTGTGTGTGTTAGCTGCTAAATAAACTTATGTGTATATACTGTATTATAATTAAATAAAGCTTATTAAATAAAGCTATCTTTAGGCATAGTTCATTGTTAGTTGATGTTAGCATTAGTATACGAATAAGTAAACATGAGCAAAGATTAAGAAATGCTGAACAGATGCGTTGTTCATTTTTAGTTCATTTTAACTAATGCTTTGAAAAGCATGTGAAAAAACACCATTAGCACCAATAATGAGCAGATGACAGAATTTACAGGCCTGCCACTTGAGGGGAGAAAAGGGAAAATTATTAATCCCACATACACTGAACATGATTTCGGCAGCCTCGGTCTAATTAACGTTATACAGCGGTTTATATTCAAGTTCACAATATAGCTAGCATGAGCATCATCAAGCGCGAGCGGCAGGCATTCAAGGGTGGTTTCTTCAACTACAGGCACTTTTGGCCTTGTGAACTTGAGGGGAAAAAAAGTGTTCAAATCAAAATTGTCACAGTCTAACAGTTAAATATAACTAGTCTAGTTTAATGATCCATAACAGAACACACTTACATTATAAGACAAACTGGTGTTTTTTTTTTGACATATTTTCCGATCCACACTGAACAAATGTTATTTCCATCACATGTAAAATATTTGATTATTATTTAAAATTATTATGATATACATAATTTCTTGACAGTGTAAGACCACTTTCACACACAGTTTTAACTATTTATACCTATATTGCAATTACCATAGATTTGTGGATTAAGTAAATTAATTGTCATGAGGCCCAAACACAAAGCTTACATCCACCACAACCTGAAATATAATATTGCATTGGTTAGATACATTTCAGAAAAATTACTACTTGTGTTATTACATTAAGTGGAACATTATCCCAAACAAAACAGAAATTTTTAATGAGTGATTATAATTTTGTACATATTTTTTAAAAAGTTATGAGGTGGTGGAAATGACTGGGTTTTGTGGAAATGACTGGGTGTTGTGGAAATGACAATGAATGGACGTCCATGTAGAAAAACAGAAAACATTTATTTGAAACCAATTTAACAAATCATTAGTCATTAGTCTGTTTGGTTCCATAACCAGATGAACAGTTACAGTCTTACTGTAAACACTTTAACCACAAATAGTCACATGAAAAAAATGTAAG
Source organism: Cyprinus carpio (assembly GCF_018340385.1). Classification (NCBI taxonomy): domain Eukaryota; kingdom Metazoa; phylum Chordata; class Actinopteri; order Cypriniformes; family Cyprinidae; genus Cyprinus; species Cyprinus carpio. The sequence continues at coordinate 26,801,606 of NC_056578.1, read as the reverse complement.
TTACGCATAAATTGTAATTGTAAAATTGTAACATTATAATTGGTTAGATGAACACTGTTTTGTATTTTGGAATACTTAAAAAACACCTAAACTTTAGTCATGTCAATGCATTGTAACATGAACTATAGCATCTTGAGCATGCACACGCTGTATGTGAGTTAGTTTGGTATTGTAAAATTCTAATCGGTCTCTTAGATGAACACTGTTCTGAAGAGAACTGTAAAGAACCTAGATCATGAGGGCTGTGCGTGTATGATGGAGAGAGAGAGAGAGAGAGAGATAGACTTTGACTTTTAAGCTTCTTTTATTCACAGACACTTAATAAAAAACAATAAATATTATATTACACAAGAACCATTAAAATCCTACCTACATATACATAAATAGGTTATTAGCTCACATTAAAAATAATTTCAATTCATAACATTATATCATAACCTCTCTCTTCATTTGGTTGACATAAAATACCTTTAGTACCCCAACAAAGGAAAAAAAAAGATTCAGTATCTTTTACAAATTCATAAAAATTTGTACTCCAAAATTAACCTACTTTTTACCAAAGCCTTAAACATATATAAACGGATCAGTTCCTCCATTAAGAAGTGTTTTATTCTTCCTTGTCAGCCATATTGCCATTTTTTGCCTTACCTGCTTGAGGCACTATATTTTGGTCCAAAAACAAAAAGACCATTTGTAAAGTGAAAACCAAATCTATGACTCAATTCTCTTAATACACTAAACATTTATTTTAGCCTTGAACAACCAATAAAAATATGAAAAACAGTTTCTGAAATTCCACAAAAACAACACTCTTCCTTCTGCAAAGGATTCAAACGTGCCTTATATCGATTAGTTATTATCCAATGTGAAATTCGCCATTGCCAATCTCCATTCCATTTTTCAATTGGTTTCTTATATAAGGACCTCCAACTACCTTTTGGGGAAGTACCAGACTCAACAAATTCAGTCCACTTAGTTTCTGAAAGTTCTTTTAACGCTCTTAAATATTTTACACAAACACAATACAAAAGAGCTTTCTTAGAAGTAATATTAAAAAGACCAAGTTCAGGCGTCCTAAAAGAGAACAGACTTCCTTCAAACTCCTGCCAGTCTCCTACATCCACAGCCACACTTATCTTGGGGAATACATTCTCTGACTTTTCAACTTTTAGTGGCAGAACAGGAAAAAAAGACTTGAATTTCAGCTAGCAATTTTTGCACAGTTCGAACAGAACAGGATACCAGTCTTTATGGACAGTTTTTCTGCATTAATCCACTGGTCATTTGACCTAAGATGGCAGATCTTATGAATTCCTGCTCTCACCAAACTTGTGCGTACCATCTGTGATTCCAATATCGCACTGGGTAGGTGAGAATTAAAAATTAAGGGTTCTTCAAGATCCCAAAGACTCTGTGTTTCAGAAGTTTCCCTTTTAACAATAAAAATCTGCCATGCATTGAGTACTGAGGCATAAAAAGATGGGAGCCCAATAAGATCCATCTCCTTTAAATTCATTAAAAAGAGATGTCTATCCAAATTCAACCGACCCACTCCATTCAATAAGGCACAAGCCACTCTTATCCAACTCTGAGACTGATGATAAAGTAGTCTTTGAGCAGTTTGCAGTCTAAAAGCAGCCACTTTAGACTTAATATCCATAAGACCTTGACTTCCTTCATGTACCTGCAGATGCAAAACTGACTCTCGTAGCCAATGTTGTCCAGACCAGAAAAAATTTACAAACAATTTTTGGACTCCTCCAATAAAATCTTCTGGTGGATTCAATACAATTAATCTATGCCATAGGATAGAGGCGGCAAGATTATTTATAACCTTCCCCTATAGGACAGTTGAGGCAAAATCCAGTTCCATTTTGACAATCTGGCACAAACTTTGTCCTTCACACCTTCCCAGTTTTTTCTTTGGTAGTTTTCAGAACCCATAAAAACTCCTAAAAACTTAAAACCAATTTTTTCCCACTTAACATTTTCAGGGATAACTGGTAAATGGATTTTTGTTTTGTCATTACACCAAAATGCTTCTGTTTTACCCCAGTTGAGTTTTGCGGATGATGCTCTCTCATACAATCCAATACTGTAATTAATAATATCAATATCTTTTTGTTCTTTCACAATTACAGTAATGTATTCGTATACGCAGTCAGTTTAAACAGAATAAATATCATCACCAATCCTTAAACCAGACAAATCTTTTCTTAATAGACATAAAAGTGGTTCCACTGCTAAAGCATAAAGCTGACCTGACAGTGGACACCCCTGCCTAATACCCTTCTGTATTCTTATTAGTTGACTTAAACCACCACCAATCTTTAAAATAGAAGAGACATTCATATACAAGAGTTTGATCCAAGATATAAAAACATTTCCAAACCCAAACACATGCAATGTTTCAACAGAAAACCATGGTCAACTCTATTAAAGGCTTTTTCCTGATCCAGGAACTAAAAAAAAACCTACATCCACTTCATAAAGTTTAGAGTAGTCCAAAATATCTCTGATCAGAAAAATGTTATCATGTATTGTTCTTTCTGGAATACAATAGGAATGATCTTGATGTATTATATCCCCCAAAACAGATTTCATTCTATTTGGCCAATAACTTTGCTATTATTTTATAGTCAGATGTTAGAATTGATACAGGCCTCCAGTTTTTTAGGAAACTCAAGTCTCCTTTCTTAGGTATCAGTGCCAAAACACTGCCCATTGACAATGTTTGGGAAGTAGTTTATCTTTAAAACATTCTTGAACCACCTCATAAAAGTCTCTTCCAATGATCTTCCCAAAAAGCCTTATAAAATTCCACTGGCAGTCCATCAATTCCAGGTGCACGGCCATCATTCATCTGCATTACTGCATCAGTTAACTCCTTAAAAGAAAACTGAACTGTCCAGAGTCCGACTCTGCTCTTTAGTGATGGTAGGAAGTTGTTGTAATAATTGTGAAATGCATCCAGTATCAGTGTCCTCCTTTTTATATAGTTCTGAATAAAAATCCACTGCAATCTTCCGCATTTTTCTTGAATCAAAAGAGTCTTTAGTCCATCTGGTGTTGTTAAAACAGTGCATTTCATTTTGTTTCTTTAAGACCTTTTCTAAATTAAAGAAATACGCAGTGGGAGCATCCATGTCATGTATAGACATAAAACGCGCCCTTATTAGGGCACCTTTAGCCCGAACTTGCAATAAAGTTTCAAGATCTTGCTTCTTTTCAGATAACTTTCCATCTAGTGATGGATCTGACTGTTGCAGGGTTTCTACAGACATGAACCAGTTAAATGTAAGACTTTTTAAGACCTTTTTAATACCACCTTATATGAAATTTAAGACCTAAACCTGTAATGTAAATACACATTTTTATTACATTCATATGTAATATTTAATGTGTTTAAATTAAAAAGAAAACAAAATATCATTGCTGTAATAAATGATATTTATTACTACAATACACAGTAAACTTTTAATGTCAGCAGACAATATTCCATACAAAATATCCCTTTGGGTGGAGTAAACAATTTATTCTGAAGCAATATTTTCATCGGTGTTCTGTACTATCAGCTTTTACATACTTAAATCTGCCATATTTTTTTATTTACCTGTACAAAAGACCTATGTTTAACCTTTTTAGATGTATGCATCATCTTTCATGTCAAATTATTACAATTTATCAATAAATTCAATGTACACTATAGGGCTGCTACAAGGCAGATTAAATAATTTACACTGCAAATAAAAATAATTACAACTGCAATAAATAATGTTATTAGATTAATGTTTTAAATGCATTAATGAATATACAAATAAGAAAGGTTGAGGGGAAAAATGCATACTTTCCAACATACTTCTCAACTAAACTACTAGTAAGTGCAGGCGGTAAGTCACTTAATGAGTGAGTCACTGAATCATTCATTCAACTGATTGAGTATGCTATCATGCTGGTATCTTAAGGACTTTTGGTGGACAGCTGACTCCTATAGTTTTTGATATTCTTTCATATCCTGTGTGGTAGTCAAATAGAAATTAATCTTTTCTAATAAGTTTAAATTGATTTTTACCATTTATGGGCATTTTACCTTTATAAAGCCATTTTTTCCATAACTGTGCATTATCTTTTGAGTCAAAATCTTACATTTAATCAGTGAAATTAGAATAATAAGACATTTGGGCTGTTATTAAGCAAATGAAATCAGTATCAACCAAAATTCCTCTTTAAAATCCAGACATAAGCTGCACATGAAGTGGCATTTAGAAGTATTTACATACTGTTTAATGCAAAACATGTATGCATTTAACCTGCAGTTACAAATGCATAAATAAATCTGATATATTAAAACATAAAACGTTGAATACTGATATTTGAAATAATAATAAAAAAAATGAAAAGATACTTTAAATGTGAAATTTAAAACCGCCAGCAGGTGGGCAGAAAGTCACTGTTAATAAGTAAGTCATTGCGATTGAACCGAATCATTTAAAAGGGTGATTCATTCAGGAACAAAATGGCAACGCTGTAATGTTTGTTGGCGAAATAGAGCATAAATAGGCGATATGGTGTCTAAAACGTAAGTCTCTTAATAAAACCTCTAGTTTATTGAACTGTTGTTAAAAAAAAAAAACTATTACATTTGTACTGTATATGGTAATCATGCAGTGAAAGAGTGCAGTGTTAATGCGCAAGCGCACTAGACTTAACGAATATTGAGCTAAATAGCTCACTTGTCCTGGTATTACTTAACTATATCATGTTATGAATAAACCAAACAATTTTAATTTTTACCTCAGTGTGTTTCTTCTGAGTTTATGTGTGCCGTCAAGCTCATTTGTTCTGAAGTCTCTCACAAAGAGACAAACAGACAAACAGAGTGAGCCTCAGCGCGAACTTGTATTCTGTATTGTGCTAATTTACTGCAATTCTCTGATGACGTAGTAATTTACCGCGGGGAAGAAAAAATCTTCGGTCTGTCCAATGATTGTAAACCGTCATTAGGTCCATCAGACTTAATATATTAGCGGTAATGTGACCAAAAATATTTAAATTTTTTAATATTTTAAAAAATTTAAACGAATTTAAGACATTTTAAGACTTTTTAAGGCCTTATATTAGGAAAACGGTATTTAAGACATTTTAATACTTTTTAAGGACCCGCGGACACGCTGTGTTGAATCATTCCAGATGTAATCTGAAAGATCTCTTGCTCTATTTCAGATATTTGTTGTTTAATTTTTCTGGTAGACAAGAAAGTAAATTGCTGACAAAAAACTTTTATTTGGGTCTTTCCTATCTCCCACCACTGTATCAAACTTTCAAAATCATCCTTTTTGGAAAACCCACTCACTCCAAAACAATTCAAATTTTTCAAAAAAATCTTTTTCTTTTAACAATGCTACATTAAACTTCCAGTAAGTACTTTTTACATTTTTGATTTGTCAAGGCAATATTCACTGTAATAAAATGATGATCTGATACACAACATGGAAAAATGTTACACTCCATTAATCTATTATTTTCTGTACGCTTGATATAGAACCGGTCAAATCTAGCTGCGCTAATCCTCCCTTGTGAAACTCTTGTCCATGTATATTGTTTTACAACACTATTCTTTTCTCTCCATACATCTATAAAATCGTGTTGAACAATAATACTTTTTAAGAAAGAAGCTGATACAGTATCTGGTTCCTCATTATTTCTGTCTAAAAGAAAATTAAGAGTGCAGTTCCAATCACCCCCGACAATTATAAATTCATCCAGGGTAAATTTTTTTTTAAATATCTCCCAAACTTTTTGAATAACAAAGTTCTTTCTGTGCCTCTATTTGGAGCATAAATATTTATGAAAACAAATACTTGATTATGAATTTCAGCTTTCACAATCAAAGGCCGTCCTTTTTCCAACTCTATTTTTGATAAAATATTAACATCAATATTAGCTGAAAATAGGATAGCTACTCCAGCACTGATATTTGTCAAGTCAAGTCAAGTCATCTTTATTTATATAGCGCTTTAAAACAAAAAAGATTGCGTCAAAGCAACTGAACAACATTAATTAGGAAAACAGTGTGTCAATAATGCAAAAATTACAGTTAAAGGCAGTTCATCATTGAATTCAGTGATGTCATCATGCAGCTCAGTTCAGTTTAAATAGTATCTGTGCAATAATTTGCAATCAAGTCAACGATATCTCTGTAAATGAAGTGTCCCCAACTAAGCAAGCCAGAGGCGACAGCGGCAAGGAACCAAAACTCCATCAGAATGGAGGAAAAAACCTTGGGAGAAACCAGGCTCAGTTGGGGGGCCAGTTCTCCTCTGGCCAGACGAAACCAGCAGTTCAATTCCAGGCTGCAGAAAAGTCAGATTATGCAGAAGAATCATCTGTTTCCTGTGGTTTTGTCCCGGTGGTCGTCTGAGACAAGGTCTTTACAGGGATCTGTCTCTGGGGCTCTAGTTTGTCCTGTCTTTCAGGGCTGTAGAGGTCCTTTCTAGGTGCTGATCCACCATCTGGGCTGGATACAGACTGGATCCGGGTGACTGCAGTGACCCTCTGACTTGGATACAGACTGGATCTGGTGGGCTATGGTGACCTCGGAATAAGAGAGAAACAGATTAATATGAGCGTAGATGCCATTCTTCTAATGATGTAGCAAGTACATCGGGTGTTATGGGAAGTGTTCCTGGTTCCGTTTACTAATTAATGCAGCCTAACAATCCTTTAACGGATTTGGATATTAGAAGTGTATTAGTATGTTATGTGTAAGCCAGGTTAAAGAGATGGGTCTTTAATCTAGATTTAAACTGCAAGAGTATGTCTGGCTTTTCTCCCGAAAATTTGTGCCATGGCTTAAAAAACAGTTTTCCCCTTCTCACCACAAATTCAACTCAGATTCATTATTGGAATCACTATGCGTTTCTTGTAAAAATATTACATTATTTTCCTTTAAGCCTAAGAAATTTCAGATAGTAAAGCTCTTTTTCCATCATCCCTCAACACATTGATATTTAAAGATCCCACTCTTAGAATCTGCATAATAGGGGAGAGAAAAAAGAAACAGAAAAATAAAAAACAGAAAAATAAAAAAGCAAAAATAGATCCCACACCCATGTGCTTTTTACTTTTTCCGCTTGACATTTTTCGCCTGATCACTTTGAGCTTTACGTACAGCCGTCATAAATTTTTCAGCCTAAATCTTTTTTGTTTCGAAATTACTTTGTAACCAACAGTCCCCTTCTGAGCAATCATTTACCGATTTAACAAATTTGTTACCATCAGCGATTTTAAAACATCAGTTTTTTTTTCCTTTAGTCTGATCCAGAAATTCATTTATTCTTTCCACGGAATAAACATCATTCCTCGCTGACTGTAATCAAATTCAGACACCTCCGAGCCGATATCACATCCCTCCAGCTGAGCCTCATTGCTATCTTCATCTACTACCAAAGCAGACTGCAAAACCACTACTACTTTCATCCTCAACCATACAGTACTCCGTTCACTGTCCTTTACAGAATCAACTACATATTTCAGCACAATTAAGCCTCCTTTGTTTTCACCATCTTGTTTAGAAAAGTTAAAAGCACTCACCTCTGATTTTTGAACTCTGTTCGGGTAAGCGCTTTTGCTCAGTTGAGGATTTAACCTGGGTTGTTTCGCTGGGTTGAGGAAATCCACAGGTAGAAAGAGATGCCTCGATATCCTCACCTTGAGTTTCCTGCCCTCTTTTGTTTTTTTTGCTGGAATCGTTGTTTCTTTTACAATACTTTTAAATCTTTTTTCCCTTTTAATGATTTTCAGTATTCTCAGTTCGATCTACGTGCTCTTCATATTTCCATTTCCGCAACTTTACATCCATTCTTGATTGAGAAAACTGGCGTTCCCCCCCATCACCCGAGGGAGACGCCATAGTTTTTCTAAATTAACAAACGGATTTTAACATTTTTTTTGTCCTTTTTTTCAGAAAAAAAAAGAGATAAAAAAAAATGAGAAAAAAAGAAAACCCCACCCAAAAAAAAAAAAACCGGGAAAATTGAAACAAAATCAAGTGCACCGCTCTCACAAACCCCACACCACACTCTCGCTTCCCAGCATGCAACACACCCAAGAGAGAGTAAACATGGAGGTTTTGTCCAGAGGGCAATTATGGTGACCAGACGGTATGTGTGTGAGAGATAATGTGCATGAAAGTGAGGTAGTGTGTGTGAGAGAGACAGTTTATGAGAGAGGGAGTGTGTGTGTGTGTGTGTGTGTGTGTGTGTGTGTGTGTGTGAGAGAGAGAGAGAGAGAGAGAGAATGTGATTCAAGGCCAAATCTTGCAGATTTCTTTCCAAACTCTTCCGTCTTAGTCTCCCTTGTGCCGTTTTGTCACTGGTACGGGCTCAAGGGATGAGGCCTATTATATCCATGGGGTTTCGTACCAGATGACATCATCTCTCAGTGGCCTATAAAAGCGATTGATGATCCCAATACCGGTCATTGTTTTCACTTGAGCACCCACTGTATAACTCAACATCCTGAATAATACCTGGGTACACATATCCATTATACACCACTGCAAACCACTGACCGATAAGACTGTCCCTCATGCAAGTCCAAAATTGGTTGCAGACCTTCATCTTGGGATGTGACAGGATGTGTACTGGTTGTGGGGGTAGCTTCATCCCATGGCTGAAACCTGACCGTTTCTGGTGTGAAACAGTTGCAATCGTTGGTGCAGAGCAAAAACGAAACTTAGGCTACGTTCACACTGCAGGCTGAAACGACCCAATTTCCGATTTTTTTGCCCCTATGCGACCTGTATCTGATCTTTTCATGACAGTCTGAACGACACAGATCCGATCTTTCAAAATGTGACCCCAGGCCACTTGGGTATGTGGTGTCCCTGAATCCGATACGTATCCGATCTTTTGAAATGCGACCCTCCGTCTGAACGGCCAGGCCACATGTATCCGACCCGTACGTCATTGATACGCTACAAACGTCATAATTCTGCGTTGAAGTAGGCGGGAACGAGAAAGAAAGAAGCCACTCACATCAGTATCTCACCACTCCTGGCTGCTGACTCTGCAACCCACACGTTTTCTCTGTACCGACGTTGCTAACACTGCTCCACAAAACGCCATGGCCAAAAACCTTGCCCTCCTCCTTCTTTTTAATTTTCTTCTTAAAACGAGAAGATTGTAATTGTGCTGGCTCCGTTGGGAAAATAACTTTAATATTGCAAAAAAGAGCTCCGCTGTTGCCTACACTGTTGTTGACATCCATGTTTAACGTTAGGTTACTTCCGCAAACAACGAGTGACGTCGTTGGCCGTTGAGTAGCTCTTCTGCGCATGCGGGTCACTTCTGGGTCATTTCACGTTCACACAGGAGATCACAAAAGGTCGCATTTAATTGAAAATGTGAATGGCCTTGCAAAAAAAATCGATTTTTTTCAAAAAATCGGAATTGAGCATTAAGCCCTGCAGTGTGAACGTAGCCTTAGAATCCTCCATGACGATCTGATTTGGCGAATGAGAGGTGATCTGCAAGGAGATTAAAAAGAGTCTGTCGGAGCATTCAATTAGTCATAACTTGTGTTAAGAAACAACAGCAAGACCATACCTGATGGAATTTTCATTGTGCCACGAATTGTCTGTAATTCAGATGGAACGTGAATATCCATTTGCCTCAACGGCATCTGGCTCAATATAGAACAGCTCTGTGGCAGACTTTTGCTGTTTTAAGCTCCTCAAGCAGTACTCGTGCATCTGGAATGTCCTTCCCTCTTGCAATAAGATCATCCGCTCTTCTCTTCACCGCCGCTCCCAATCCCATCAGCTGGGCCTTTGCCGTGGCCAGCCTCTAAGAAATTCCAGGTCACCCTTTCCAACCCATTGGGTAAGGAACATTGGTGAGGAGGAAAAAGTTTTTTTGAGCAATATTGTGTCGTTGGTCCGTCACTGACCACATGAAGTGTGGGTGGCAGTGTCATGTTGTTCTCTCAACGTAAGTTAGCACTTGGGTAGGATGTGCCCATATTGCTGAGGGATCGTGGCGAAAAGAAGAGCTGATTGAAGCATAATGACTTTACATCCTTCCAGGTGTAGGCCACACCAGTATGGAGTGAGACCTGGTGATGCGAATCTCCAAAATGTACCGCCTGGACTTCACTGTTGTACTTGCACTGGAAGTTCTCTGCAAAATCAATATGCAGAATGACTTCGTCCTCTCTCAATTTTCCTTAGGCCACGGAGAGCTGCATACTGATGCCTGATGTTATACACATGCTTTCCAAGTTTTTGTTTTAGATCTGTTGAAAAGTCTTCTAGTAAAATATGCAGTGTGCCCTTCAATTTTCTCCTTAACAGTGAGATGAAACTGTGATTTTTCTCTTTAGTTTCCATCTTTCTTTTTCTTCTCTCTCTCCTGGCAGCTTTTTGCCTTCCATGTGTGCCAAAATGTCTGTGCCCCAGGGTCAAAGTCCCGAGATCTGCCAATTCTTTGTCCAAACAGTTGGGACATGTTCTCTGTACATACACTCCTTGGTGTATAGTGAAGAGCACAGAGAGCCATGTGTCTCTCACCTAATTGTGGGCTTTATAATCCAAAAAGGAAGTTTCTTGCAGAACTCACTGTAAGAAAAACTGTATGTCAGGATACTCCTTCTTAAATTTCTCATTAAGTATTTCCATGGGTTCATTTAGGAATCTCTTCTGTTTTTTCTTTTACTTTTTTACCAGTTGTTGCTCTGCTGTTCTCATCTCTTTCCAAGAATTGCTTGATTTCGCTTCTGTGTCTGTGGTGATGCAGTTTTTTTTTTGCTTCTTCCTTTGTATTTTAGTGCTGCTGACCTCTTTTCATTATTTCTCATTCTCTTGGCTGAGAAGCCAAATTCTGTTCTAGCCATTTTCAGTAGGGCGATACTTCTTGAGGATCTTTCCTGCCATTATTTTCAAACTAAGTGTTTTTCTCTCTCGGAGGACAGACTTTTCATATCTGGTCTCTCAGCTCAGCAAGAAGTGCAATATGGAAAATTGAGGTTTTTAAGGTCAGAACAACAATTAATGTGATTTTATATACAAAATGTAGTTGTGCCCACAGTATTGCCGTCATTTCCACCACAACTCTGTAATGTTCCTTTAAAAAGTTTTTTTGAATGATTGTTTTGGGTCGTTTCTATGGAGATGAAACAATGACACATCATAGCACATGTCTGACATGGAGGAGATTTTAAATTTCTTCAGGAACTTGGAGAAGGAAAAACTCAAGGTAAATATTGCTTGAAATGAAAATTATTTTTATTGTATGGTCATTTCCAAACATGGCGTAACATCAAATGAGTTTTGTAAATAAAGTGATTTTTTTAACACAAAATAGATGTATTTGCATGCATGCAATGCTTGCTACCAATTCATAGTAATCTGTAATACTAGCTTGGACATTTTTTTACAAAATACTGTAGGATTTTCATTTCCACCACCGTCATTTCCCCACATTACCTTTCTTGGGAAATGACATTTATGCTTACAAGGTGCAATTCTTTGATTGAGTGGCTACATATGAATCTTTTATTTATATGAACATGTACAACGCTAATGTATTTATTTAAATATATATTTGTTTGAAATGCCTTTCATCTATTTTTAAGATGCCGCGGAAGTCAACTGGAGAAAGGTCTCAGTCCTATAGGGAAAGACTTAAAGAGGACCCTGTCAAATATGAAGAGCGACTGAAGAGAGACAGGGAGAGATACATAAAGAAAAAAGAAAGAGAGGTTGTAAAGCCAATTGCAGATTTGTCAAAGCGCGAACAACGCAAAAGAAAGAGACAATGGAGAACCAATCAAAGAAATTATTGGGAGAAGATGAACAAAGGTCTTAAGGTACAGGCCTACCTTTCTACCACTACACCACCAAACTCTCCAGATTCTGTCCAGCCAGAACATGATGTTAATCCACCTTTTATAAAATATGATCAAAGGACATTAAAGTGCCCACAGTCTAAGAATTGCCCTCAAACAAACTAATGGGCTAGGTGCACAAGATGGCGTGTGAGCTTTGGCGACGCGAGTGCGTACTTCTAGTCTTTGCGTCGCTCGCATTTACTGTAAGGAAAACGCTATGCATACGAAACTTGGCTAGATGAATATAATTAATGTTTTTTCAAATTAAACAGGGATAGTGGTATATCAAAAGACCTGAGGAAAACATCCTCCCTACACTGTTTGCGTACCTCTGTGTGGAAATTCATCAAGATACAACGCGGAGATGGAGATTGCTTTATTCTTCTTCTGTGATTATGAGGTTTCAGCGTCAGCGGTTAATCACTCCACAGGGATCTTTTCATTCAATCACAAACGCCTCCAAATGTGCAATACTTTGATTTTCGGACAGCTGATTTGTACTGAGTGTTATACGATCATAAGGGTTTCCCCAGCAAACAGGGGACGTCCCCCGGACGTTCACGAACGGCCGTTTTAGGTCCGCAATACGTCCCGTTTTTTTGCGCAGGCGTTTTTTAATTCCCAGGATCAACTCAGATGGATGAAGGGAAATAAAAGCATACTACGATGGATAATGAAGGAGAAAACAGTCATACACGTAACGTTAGATATTTATTTTATATCTATTATGTTTTATGTCTTTACCGTTAAGATATTTTCGAAAACAAATAAACAACCAAAAAATTTAAAACGTGCCGTAACGTTAGTATCTACTTATTTTTATGACGTAAGTTTTACTACAAACCAAACATGGTTATTGACGGGTCCATGGTAATCACAAAATAATCATGGGTTTGATTAAGCCACTCACATTCCAGACAGGTACAACCTGCTCCTGTTCCACACACCTTTCACTCCTCAAATATTTTTAATTATCGATCTCTTGCCTCCTGGTGTGTGACAGTCCACTCTTCAGAAAAGTGATCGTTTGGGAGATAATGACCTCTAGAAGATCCTGTAAGCCCTGAAGCAAACCAGTCCTTCAAACATTATCAAATATCTTATGTTCTTTCTGTGTAAATTCAAAGTTAGGATTGCTTATAAATAATTACAAGAGTTTTCTTTACAAGCAGTGGTGCTTTGGTACAAGTACTGAGATGGAATCAAATCTTGAGGTTTAACTGCAGACTTTGGTGTGTTTGTGATAGAACTCATAATAGAAGTTGATGTGAAGTCAGTAAGCTTATAGTATATTGTGAACATGGAACGATCAGGACATGTATTCGAAGCCATAACTGTATAAATTGTAATTTGACATGAAACACTTGAGAGCAGGACAGGGATCTGAGTCATAACTGTATAAATGTAGTTTTGACAGAAACACCGAAGATCAGGAACACAAGGGATCTGAAGTCATAAGTCATAACTGGTCAGTAACTGAAGTCATAACTGGTAGTCATTAATCTGAAGTCAGTTACATTTCTGTCAAATGTATTTGACATGAAAGACCTGAGATCAGGACAGGGATCTGAAGTCATAACTGTAATTAATGTAATTTGACATGAAACACCTGAGATCAGGACAAGGGATCTGAAGTCATAACATCTGTTAATGTAATTTGACATGAAACACCTGAGATCAGGACAGGTATCTGAATATAACTGTATTAATGTAATTTGACCATGAAACACCTGAGATCAGGACAGGGATCTGAATATAACTGTATTAAATGGATTTGACACGAAAACACCTGAGATCAGGACAGGGATCTGATATAACTGTATTAATGTAATTTGACATGAAAACACTGAGATCAGGACATGGATCTGAAGTCATAACTGTATTTATGTAATTATGACATGAAAACACCTGAGATCAGGACAGGGATCGAAGTCAAACAGTGTTAATTGTAATTTGACATGAAACACCTGAGATCAGACCGGATCTGAAGCCATAACTGCATTAATGTTAATTTGACACGAAACAACCCTAAGATCAGGACAGGTATCTGAAGTATAACAGTGTGAATATAATATGAAAAACCACAATGATCTCTGAGAAAGAAGTAAACGCTATTGAAAGCAATTTTAGCAAACGGCTTTCCTCCCAGATCTGCGTAAATGATCGTTGACCTAGCAAATTATCAAATAGGCCACGCTGCCCGATGTGACGCAATATCTGTTACGCTGTTCTGAAATCCCTATTAGACAAGTGCTAGCCTTTGCTGACGGATGTTTTGATGGACGTTCACTTACGTCAGCTTTTGGTGCTCGTTTTGACGTTCGCTGAGCGGACGTTTTGAGGACGTCCCGTTTTTGGTCCGCTTGTAACGTTCGCTGACGATGTTCTGAGGACGTCCATATTGGTCCTCTTTTGACGTTCGCTGGCGGATATTCGGAAGGACATTCGTCAAAGCACGTTTGCGAACGTCCTTGTTTCGTCCCTCATCTGCCATTTCCATTACAACACTTGAAAAATTCAGTCTTTTATCCTTTATCATCAGATCTGACCAGTGTTGGGCAGTAACTAGTTTACATGTAACTAATTACGTAATTTAATTGCAAAATATAAATTATAACTGTAATCTGTTAATGTTACAGTTACTGAGGTAAAAAGTGTAATTACAGTTTACTGAAATAAACTGTTAATGATTATAAATGGGAGTTACATCGAATATTTCACCGATACAGTATAACATATTTTAATATGAGAGTTTCATATTTGAAGACACAGAATAGGACACATCTTATTCCATAACTGTTTTTTTTTTCCCCTATTTTGGTTTATTTATTTGATTGTTTATTTATTGATTGTGTTAAGGATTTAACTGTTTTTCCTTTCCACACCCCAGGCATTGTTAGATGTCATGTTTTCATAGCTATGGCAAAGATTTGATTTCAAAAAAAGTAGTCATAGTTTTAAACTACATCTTTTTTTTTTTATTTAAGTTTTTTATTACAGTAATTTACAACATTTAAATACAAATTGGATGGTACCTTAATAGACATTCAATAGTTTGTGTGTATTGGCTGACAAAAAAAAAACAAATTATATCCTACCAATAATGAGAGAGTAAAAAAAAAAAAAAAGAAAAGTATCATATATATATATATTAGATATAAGTATAATATATATATATATATATATATAAATATAGACACCAACACACAAACACAACATATATAGTATATATAGATATATACATATATCGATATTATATTACACATACATATATACCCATATATCTAGATCTATATAAAGTAATATATATATATATATATATATCAATATATAGATATATTATATATATACATACCACACATACATTCACATATACATATACACACATTAATATTACACATCAAAGGAACATAAGACGGACATTTGTTTGTGTACCAATTCCGTTAGTAACAAGCCAATGTCAGCCAACACAGTATTACAGCTGTTTGTGATTTAATCAACTATTTATTTCTATATTTTATTACCCTGCCAGTAGTTTGGGTACCTGATCTGATCAGTTTTTCAAATTTTGATCAGTTTTTTTTTTTTTTTAACACAAAAAACAAACAAAAAACAAAACTAAAAACAAACAAAAAAAAAAAAACACTTGAGGACAATACATTTTACTCCAGAAGTACTCTCATTCCCAATGTGGGTATTTTTTTTTTTTCCACCATTGCTTTTTTATTCCTTATATCTTTTTTTTTCTCTTTTTATTCAATAATATTTTTACCTACTTCCCTTAAAATATCTTAATCTCTATACTAGGTCTGGTCTTAGTGGGCGAATGTAGTCTATCCATTTTCCCCATATCTTGACAAATTTCTCAGACTGTAGCCGAAGATTCATTGTTAATCTCTCCATTGTGTAAATTTCGTTCACAGTTCCCAGCCAATCATTAATTTCTGGTGTTTCAGGTTGCAACCATTTTCTGGTTATAACCTTTTTGCAAGCTACCAACATAATTCTCATTAGGTATTCATCAGATTTGTCTTCTGATTTAAGACTTCTAAGACCAAAGTATAGAGTTAAGAAATTAAATTGGATGGGTTCCATGAAAATACTCTCTACACTCTTATGGATTTCCTGCCAATATTTCTGAACTTTAGGGCATTCCCAGAATATATGGCTATGGTTGGCTTGATTTGAGCCGCACAATCTCCAGCAGGTTGCATTTTTGCTTTGGTATCTCTTCTGCTCAGGGGTGAGGAAAAATCTAGTGATATTTTTCCAACCAAATTCTCTCCAAGTTGAGGAGTATGTTGTCTTCCACTGTGATTTAAGAATACTTTCCCAATCTTCCTCTAGGATATTCAGATTTCCTTCTATTTCCCATTTATTTTTAATATATTGGGTATTTTCTAATTTTTGGTTTTGTAGACTTTTATACAATTTTGTAATCATTTTTGTCATGTCCCCCGTTTTATATATTGCAATAAGCATTTTAATAATACTGTTTTCCTTGTCATTATATTCCCTTATAATATTATTAATTTTGTGTCTTATTTGTAAGTACCTATGGAAATCCTTATTACATAACAGGTGTTCACGTTTGAGTGTCTCAAAATCCAATATTTGCCCTTTATGTAAAAAACGTACAGTATGCTGTGAGGCCTTGTTTAGTCCAAGCTTTAAATCTATCGTCTACAGTATTTGGAGCAAATGTTGAATCATAGGTGGGCCATCTCAAGATTGATACCAAATCTATCAAATTATTTTTTTTTAATTGTGTCTTGCCAAATCTTTAATAAGTTAGTTGTCCACGGATTTAACTCATGTATATACATTTTAATCAAGTGCTCGTCTGCCATTATAGCTTGGATTGGAGGTCTTTTCAGGTTAGCATTTTCTATTTCTTTCCACCTGGCTTTAAAATCTGGATTACATAGACATAATAAAGGTCGTAGTTGAGCTGCACGGTAATATTCCTCTAAGCATGGCAAGGCAAGACCTCCTTTTTCTTTCTGTAATTGTAGTGTCTTAAATTTTATTATTGTTTTTTCCCCTGCCATATAAATCGTGATATCAATCTATCCCATTCAAAAAAGTTTTGTTTGCTTATCTCTATCGGAAGTGTATGGAAAAGATACATAAATCGTGGGAGTATATTCATCTTAACTGATTCAACTCTACCATATAATCCTAGATATGGTAGAAGATTCCATCTAGCCAAATCTGATTTGACTGTAGAATATAGTGGTTTGAAATTCACATCAAATAGTCTTGTGATATCTTCGGGTATTTGAACCCCTAAATATTTCAAACATTTCTCTCCCCATGTAAACTTAAATTTTCCCTTTAAATAACTAGATATTTGGCAATTAAAAGTTAAGATCTGGGTTTTTTGCACATTTAATTTATAGCCTGATAAATCTCCAAACAAAGTTAATGTTTCCATCAAGACTTCTAATGATTCGTTTGGTTGTCCTAAATAAACTAATATATCATCTGCGAAAAGTGATAATTTCTGTTCTTCACCATTTATGTCTATTCCCTTAATATTTGTATTTTGTTTTATATATTGGCTTAAAGGTTCTAAAAATAAAGCAAACAAAAGAGGGGAACATGGACATCCCTGCCTACACGATCTTTCTAAGATAAACGCTTGTGAAAGGTTTCCATTAACTTTGATTCTTGCTGTAGGTTTATTGTATAGTCCCTGGAATGATTTAATAATAGTGCTATGAAAGCCAAACTTTTCTAATACCGTATTAAGGTACAGCAATCTAACTGTATCAAACGCTTTTTCAGCATCTAATCCCAAAAACATAGAATTGATCTTGTGATGCTGTATATGCCATAAGATGTGCAATGTTCGTCTAATGCTATCTTGTGTCTGTCTCTGGCGAATAAAACCCTGTTTGGTCTAATTGAATAAGGTTAGGCAATACAGTCTCCAGTCTTTTAGCCAAAATCGATGTGTATATTTTATAATCTATGTTTAAAACCGAAATTGGACGATAGTTTTTACACTCTAATTTATCTTTTGCGTCTTTAGGAATTATCGTTATTGTAGCTTCCCTCCAGGATGGGGGAATCTCCCCCTTTTGGAGAGCCCAGTTGCACGCAGTTTGAAGTCTTGGGACTATCTGTTCTCGAAAGCTTTTGTACCATTCAGATGTATATCCATCTGTCCCCGGACTCTTGTTAGCTTTAAGTCTTGTTATCGATTTATTTATTTCCATTTCTGTAATTTCTTTTGTTAAGTTATCATTCTGCTCTTCAGTGACTTCTGGCAGGTTTAAAGAGTTAAGGAAATTTTCTATATGCTGTTCATTTTGCATTGTTGGTTGTGAGTATAAAGTTTTTATAATAAATTTCAAAACTCTTCTGTATTTCTTTTAGTTTGTAATGTATGACCTTGGTTTGAGGGTTTCTTATTTTATAGACTGTTGAGTCTGCTTGTTGTTTTCGTAGTTTATATGCTAAAAGTCTCATAGACTTATTTCCTGATTCGTAATAATTCTGTCTCAGGAATATTAGCTTACGTTGAATTTCCTCTGTTAATATAGCATCTAACTGTTTCTGTAGTCTTTCAATTCTCTGTTTTCACTAGGGTCGCTTGTTCTTTTATGAACCTGTTGTGCCTCTTTTAATTGGGTTTGTAAATTTTCTATTTTCCCTCGTCTCATTTTCTTCAGTGAAGCAGTATGAGCAATAATTTTCCCTCTTAAGACTGCTTTAAAGGCATCCCATATAATTGTTGGAGATACTTCTCCATTATCATTTTCTTTAAAGTAAGATTCAATTGCAGATTTAAGATTTTTCTTTCACCTGAGGATTATTTAGTATACTTGAATTCAGCTTCCAAAGGGTTGATCTTATACTGTCATTAATGTTTATTGTCATTACTACAGGTGCATGATCTGATATATCAATTGTCCCAATGTCACATGAGTGGATTCTGTGCCTGTCTTTAAGAAAAGTAAAAAGAAATAATCTATTCGACTGTATGTTGAATGTGGAGCTGAAAAATGTGTATAATCTCTTCCAGTTGGATAAAAATTTCTCCAAATATCAATGATACCACTTTCTCTTAACATGATATTGACTTTCTTGCTCACCCGGTTTTTGAAGTATGGGATTTTTCCCTGAACAGTCCAGTTTTGACAAACGAATATTCATATCTCCTCCACTTATAAGTATGCCCTCAGATTCTGTAGCTATCATATTAAATATTTGCCGGAACAATGACCATTGACTACCCGGAGGGGCGTACATGTTTAGTATAGTTACTAAAAACCCATTTATCCTCCCTTTAATGAGGATAATCTACCTTCTTTATCTTTCTTTTCTGACAAATGCTCGTAAGATACTGATTTGATATAATCGCAACCCCCCGCCTATGTCCAGATTTATAAGAAGCTGAAAATAGATACTTAAACCCACCTTGTTTAAGTTTTAAATGCTCAGTTTCGCTTAAATGTGTCTCTTGTAAAAGGGCTATTTGAATCTTTTCTTTTCTTAGTTTAGAGAGTATTTTTGTCCGCTTTTGAGGGTTTAATACCCCATTAACATTAAAAGACATAATTCTCAGTCTCTGTATATTGGTCTCCATCTCAAAATTGCACTTAATTCCTGTACTTCTTTTACTATATCCATTTTCTGTGTAATATCCTCTTGGCTGTAATGAACATCAGCCACTAAAACATTGCAAAAATAGAACAAATAACATGTGCTATGAATTTTTAGGATTCTGAATCCAAACATTTAGGACTTCCATAAGTGAGGTTCTAAAAAATAACCCTAACTGTGTTTGGGAAAATCAGTTTTAAGGAGGGTGCTCTCTTTTTCTCCACAGGAGGGCCCTCTAAGTTCACCTTATTGTGATAGTCACTCATCTCTTGTGGCTAATGAGTTTCGCGGTGCTCCCGATCTTATCTTCTTAATTTAACAGACATTTTAATGTCATAACAAAACAAAAACAAAAATCTCCGTGTGTATACGAGTCTTTAAAATCAAAAATCGCCGACCTTGGTTCTTCTTAACGAAAAATAAAAATGAATAACAAAAAAAAAAAAAACGGTGGAACAGTCACTTATCCAAAGTGTATCTGGGTTTGCTTAGAAAGACGAAAATCAGTCCATTCGATGAACTCATGATCTTCTGGCATTTTGCGTTCGTGTCGATGAATTAACCTTACTCCGTGGATTCACGTCTGAATAGTTGGAGGTTTCTCTACTACCGACTGGTCTGCTCGTCTCCTACGTTCTCTTCTGTTCTTCTGTTTACTGCTTTCTTCCTCTTCGATCGCTCGTAGACCACGTCATCTTCTGGATTTTCTCCATCATCAGCGTCTCCGGCTGCTTGACTACGGCAACAGGTAATCCCCACTTAGCCATGTCTCGCGTCGCTTCTATAGCGGAATTGTACATGCATAGGCTGCTTTAGTAGGAGACCCTCATTCTGGCAGGGAAGGGGGTTTGGAACCGTATCCCCTTTTCTTTTAACATTTTCTTTACCTCCGCGTATTCTCTTCGTTTTTTCAACACTCCTGACGCATAATCATGATCGAAGTTTATTTGCTTGCCCTTCCAAACAAACCCTTTGTTTTGCCACGCAGTTTTAATGATTTCTTCTTTTGTTCTATAGTCTAGAAATCTGACGATTATAGACCGCGTGTGCTGATCCAGTAGGCGGAAGAGGAGTAAGAGCTCTGTGGGCTCTTTCAATCTGTAGATTCATGTCCGTTGGAAGTTTCAAATTTCTGTTAGCAACTGTTCAATGAAGGACCGTCATTGAAGAGTGGTTTTTCTCAGATCCTTCGGGTACAGAGTAGATTCTTATGTTGTTACGCCTGTCACGTCCTTCCTGGTCAATTAGCTTTGCTTCAAGTTGGCCGTGAAGTTTTATCATCTCAGTCATAACCTCCTCTGTAACCCGCATCCGATCCTCCATTGTTGTTATCCCGTTCTTCGGTTTCATCGAGCCTTTTGTTTGCTCTGTTGATGTCCTCTTTGAGCTCTTGAAACTCTTTCTTGTTGTCTTGACGGAATTCTTTTATTTCTCTGAATATCGTCTTCAAATCCACTTCCATGTCCCCGTCCTCCTCACTATGATTAGCTAAACGTTTCGGCGTCGTTAGCCCCGGAGGCGCCTTCAATGTTCTGTACTGTCTTCTTACCTTTAGCTTTATTTTGTTTGTCTTTTGTCATGGCCCTAGACTTTTTCAAGCCGATTAGAGTAAATAAATTCGAGTAATATTATTCGTTTAGGCCCTTTTGTAACTTTAGTCGGGAGCGACTCGTTCTCACGCTGCCATCTTGCTTTCGCCCAAACCGGAAGTCCCGAATTTGATGTGTTTGAGGCCCGAGCAAAAGCAATGTCTCTCACAGTTTTCAGCAACGTACAAACAAGACACACAAAGACAAAGAAAATGCAAGACTCATGTGGGTGAGTCTGCAAACACCTGAGGCTCACTTGTCAGGATGAGAAAAGTTCTCATCTGGTGTGTTTCTAGTTGTGATGGACAGGTTGCTGGCAGAACTTGATTGTCGTTTTAAATCCTATAATGATCTCAATGTCTCCTTTGGTTTCCTGAACAAAATATCTACTCTCTCTGCTGAACAATCTGCGTGAAAAAAAGCAGCAGGTCTACAGAGGAGGTACCACCACACTGACCTGGAAAATTAATTTTGTAAAGAGATCATCCAGTTCAAAGACTTCATCTCTGCCATGATGAGCCATCATCTGCAAGGGAACTTTTAATGACCATTAGGAAAAGAAAACTACAGACCATCTTCCCAAATGTAGATGTTGCTCTCAGGACTTTATCTGACATTACCAGTCACAAATGCAAGTGGGGAGCGCAGTTTCTCCAAACTGAAACTGGTAAAAAACAGACTGTGATCCACAACGGTAAATCAGAAATTACATCATCTTACTCTGATGCCAATTGAGAGTGACCTTCTACGTAAAGTGGATTTTACTGATGTGATCAAAGACTTTGCAGCAGTCCAGAAGACGCCACTTTTAACTAGTAAGACTCCATTCCATTTATTTATTTTTTAAAGTGAGATGACGGATAGTATAGTGCATATAGTACATGCATGAAGTCAAAATCTAACTCCCTATTTCTCTCAGCTATGTTGTTGTTTTAAATGATCATACTCTGAATACTGCTGTTGTATGTCATGCTTGTTTCAGCTGTGATGGTGTAATATTTTTATATACTGTTTTTATTGTATTTGTGTGCATTTGATGTTTTTCAAAGGTAACTAAAACTCACCTACTTTCATACTCAACTCTATTTCTCATTCTCTCTTTAACACACACCACACACACACACACACACACACACACACACCAGTGGTGGACAGTAACGGAGTAGCTTTACTTCGTTACTGTACTTAAGTACATTTTTCAAGTATCTGAACTTTACTGGAGTAGTTTTAATTTTTAGTAACTTTTACTTTACTTCCACTACATTCCAAAGTATAAGATCGTACTTTATACTTAACTATATTTCATAAAACTTATCGTTACTCCTTATAATAGGGTATATCACGTGCTCCGACACACAGAAGCGGTGTCCGATTCAAGAACGAACTGATTATTTTCAATGAAGCTTTTAAAATCAGTTCGCAAATCGCACTAAATGATTCATTCACGAATTAGAATGATTCGATTGCAGCTGTTCTAGAGTCACACAACTCACTGATTCAAATGAACCGTTTAGTGCGAGTCTCTAGTGAAACTCAGTTCACAAGTAAGAACCGGGAGATCTTGTGAGCGCGCACGCGACTGATGCTGTTAAAAGTAAGTTACTATTGTCGAGTTTTTAGGATTAATTATTGTTAATGAAAACCATATTTAAGTCAAAAAACTGTCATTTGTTTGTGAACTAAATCTACTATAAAGGGTAATCTATTTAAGCCCACTGAAATGCTTGAATGCAAACACATCAGCATCAGTGCCTCTTAGGTCAAAAAAACAAAACATTAAAATAACACAGGTTAAATAAAATAAATAATGCACGTTCAAATTCCCCGCTGCAATACACATTAACAGTTCTATTAAAAATGCTACGCATAGCCCTATGTGACGTCTGTTTTTATATTGTTTATCAACAGATATATTTTAGCATTGTTTGGAAAACTAGCCGAGTAGACAAATATGAATATTTATTCATAACCATACTGAAAATAAGTAAATATTGTTAGCTGATGCTAACCGAGATAGCAAGCAGAACGTTGATTCAAACGTCGATTTTTGGTTGTAAAGGTCCGTATCGGTCGTCAATCAAATTTCAATGTTTAATCAACGTTCATTATTCGCGTCAGTACATCAGAACGTTCTTACACCGAAAATAAAACATCGATTCAGCATTGAAATCACGTTGGCTTTTCAACCGGCACACAGCCAACGCATCTGATCTAAATCATAACATCTGATATAGGTTGAAACTTGGTCAGAGGAATCGGAGATCTGCGCTTGCACTCTCACAGAGGGTAATGAATGCATTTTTGTTCATTATTTTATATAGCTAGTAGTTTGTCCGTCTGTCACTGAATACTAGGCTACTTAAACTCTTAGTGAAAGATGATAGTTTAAAAAAATTTGACCGACAATTAACATTTTAACTCGAGCTTTGTCGAATGTTTAATGGCCTAGTTTATATTCATTATTTTGTTCTGTAGAAATTTTACACCACTGGCAAATATAAACAGGATAAATATATGGCCTATAAGTTATATAAAAAGTAATTAATTTTTTTGTACAAATATTTTCTTCACTACACGTCTTGTTTTGGTTTTATTAGTATCACTGAATGTTAAAAATAATTGACTTATGCAGACGCAAAACGTGAAACTGCACTCTTATTCGCAGCTCTATTTATAAATGTATATAAATATTTTGTAAGATATAATCAGCATATTTTCTTAATCTGTTTTTTATAAATGTGTTGTATTACTGGCCCATATTGCAATGTTTGTGCGGAGGGTAGACTGCATGAGGAGGGCGCCTGCGTGATCACTTGCATTTTTTCTTCATGATGATAATGAAACATAGTTAACATCAGTTTTAACTCATATAATAGGCCTAACTCATATTAAATAGTTAAAATGTCTCATTTTTACTACACTTTAATAATAACTAGGCGACTTTTGCGTGCTTTTGTGGCAAACCATGCGTGTGCTTGAGGCTATTAAGGCAATATTATTCGCTTTGGATTAGTTAATATCGTAAATCCGTAACGGAGAGTCACGTCGACGTAAGTCAGGCCTATTTTCCGGCCCTCTAACTGCCCAAGTTTCTCATGTCCCCCCCTAGGAAAAATAAAATGCCCACCCCTGGTCTACATGCAAGCAGCTGAGTGTTCGTAAAAAAAAAAATAAAATAATAATCCTTACCTTTCAAAGTGCTGCTTTAGGCTAGGGGAGAGCGGGTCGAAAGTAACGTGGGACAAAAGTAACAAAGCGATTTTCCCTCAAGAGTCACTTACTGCATTTGCATTCCAAGCTATGACAGCATGTCAGTACGCAACCCTTGATGGAGCTAAGAATATCACGTGACTTTCGTCATCGTTTCCCGCAGTTAGGTCCGTAAAGCTGTTTTCGAGTACAAAAAGTAAATTATTGAAGAGGCAAATTTTTTTAAAACTAGTTGTGTTGTTTTTCTTGTTTCATGTGTCACAGTAATGATCAATCTACAGGTTATTTAGTGCTTTAACACATCCTAAAGGTTCATTTTCATAGTTTTTCAGTATAAAAGTAAATCAGGTTTAAATTTCAGGAGTTTCTGTCGGACGAAAGTAACAACTGTTACTTTTGTCCCGCTACAGTGACAATAAGTATTTATTTTGTTCCAGTGCCTGCTATACTGTACATTTCAGTGTCTTGCATCAATTATTAAAAATGTTTTATGTCATATTATACCAAAAGAATATTTCTGATTGAGCGTCAGAAAGACAGACAGAGATCTGGTTTTATCCAGATGTTTATGAGAGGGGCGTTTCTTGACATAGAGGAACATTTATTTGTTAGGATTGCAACCCAATCAAATATACACGCTTTTATCCAAAGCGACTTACAAATGAGAACAGTAGAAACAATCAGATCAACGAGAAAAACAACGGTATACAAGTGCTATGACAAGTCTCAGTTAGTCTAGTACAGAACACGTAGCCAGGGTTTTTTTTTTTTTTTTTTTTAGAATATGATAGAAAAGAAAAAGAAAAAAAAGGTAAGTACTAGTATTAGTATTGGTTAAGTGCAGGCGAAAAAGATGAGTCTTTAGATGTTTTTTGAAAATGAGTTTGAATTGAGATGGGGAGGTCATTCCACCAGCTGGGAGCAGTCCAGGAAAAAGTCCGTGAGAGTGATTTTGAACCTCTTTGGGATGCAACACAAGGCTTCGTTCACGCTCTGGGCAGCTGCTACGTCACATTTACCTTAGTTTATATTTAGGTTTTAGCCATACCTTAGCTTTTACACCTCCACCTATGAATTTGCAGTGTTTCCAGATGTTTTAATGCACATTATGAATGTATGCATAAAAACAACTGGATGGAAACATGAATAGGCCTACTGTTACCTAATGTAATTACATTTTATATTGTTCATTTTGTTTAATGTTTTTTTTTAATAAAAATAAATTAAAAATTGCCAATAAAAAAAATATTTTAAACCATTCAAGTTTGTACAGTCGGATTTTGAGACATTTGATGAAACTTAAATTGAAAATGAAAATATGAAAATGTAATTAAATTTTTTTTTTTTGCAAAAAAAATAAAGGACAGTAATATGTTTTGCAGTTACATATTAACAAGATCATAGTCAGTTATACTTAATAAAAATAAGAGTAAAAAATCTAGCTTATATTGTTTGTCTTACTTTTGACCCACCTGTGTGTTACTTTCGTCCCAACTGTCGGGGTCGAAAGTAACAATGTGCAACTTATGTTCAAAGTGAAATTATACTGAAGTCTTTCTACATTTCTTCAAAATACCACCTTGGTATTGATAGACCACACTTCTGAGTTACTGGCCACAGCAAAAATATATCTCTGTCTACAAACATATCTTTAAAATTATGTTTTCTCTGAAAAAATGGTACTTTCGCCCCTGCTCTCACCTATCCCATGTGCAGTGGGTCAGCCAACTACAAAACCAAAACTTACACATTTGTGATTTAAAAACAGATTTAAATCATTTATGTAATAATGTTGATTCAACGTCGATTTTTGGTTTTAAAGGTCAGTATCGGTCATCAATCAAATTTCGATGTAGAATCAACGTTAATCGGTCGGGTACATCAGACGTTCTTACCACCGAAAAAAAAACATCGAGTCAGCGTTGAAATCACGTTGGCTTTTCACCGACACAGCCGAGGCATCTGATCTAAAATCATAACGTCTGATATAGGTTGAAACCTGGTTGAAAACTTGGTCAGAGGGAATCGGGAGATCTGCGCGTGAGAGGAAAATATTTATTGGTTGTCCCTGTGTTACTGAATATTAGGCTAAACTCTGAAGTGGAACATGAACGTTTTAAAAATTAATGACAGACAAAATTTTATTTGAGCTTTGTCGAATGTTTAAATGTTTTTAATTCATTTTGCTCTGCAGAGTTGTTACAACTTTACACCGCTGGCAAGCACACACACACACACACACACACAACACATATATATATATAATGTGCACCTTCTACAGAGGCACCATCGAGAGCATTCTGACCAGCTGCATCACTGTGTGGTATGGGCGCCTGCAACGCGACCTGCCGGAAAGACCCTTCAATGCATAGTGAGAGCAGCTGAGAAGATCGTTGGTGTCTCCCTCCCAAAAAAAAAAAAAAAAAAAAAAAAAAAATCCCTCCAGGACATTTAAGGAGCCTGTAAAGACCGTAAAGCCCTCTGCATTGCAGGTGATTCCACCCACCCGTTCACAACAGCTTCTTCAGTCTGCTGCCATCAGGGAGGAGACTGCGAAAGTCTCCAGGCCAGGACCAGCAGACTGAAGGACAGCTTCATCGCATCAGGCTGTCAGGAAGCTGAACTCGAACTTGCCCCCCCTTCTCCCCCTCCCCTCTGAAACCTGAGTCCCTTCTTTCTGCTTTATTTATTATTTTTTACAAGTCCTTATTTGTATAGTTGTATATTATATATTTTTTTATCTGTATTTAATGTTTCTACTGCTGAATAAATTGAAACCCCGAATTAGGCGGGACGTCCCGCATTTTGAGCCTAATTGATTTGTCCCGTACGGGACCCTCACTTGTCCCGTTTTTTTTACTACTCCGCTGATCTAAACCACTGATACAACAGCAGTGCTGATCACGACACTTGAGAATGATCACCGACACGGCAACCACACACACACGACACCTCATACCTGACCTATCATGTCATCATTCAATCACAGCCCCCCTCCTCTCACGCGCCACTCAGTTTTATACGTTGTAAATGCGCCAATTCCTCCACACACACACACACACACAAAGTCGATAATCAATTTGGCATGTGGGTAAAACTGCAAAATATGGATATAAACCTGCAAAAAAGAAAATGTGCGGGGGGGACTGTTGCAGCTACAATAAAAATTGGGAAGTAAAAAATATATGGATTAAGCCCATCAGCGGTGACTCAACAAAAGCCTTTTGTAAGTTTATGTCGCAGGGAATTTTCAGTTGCCCATGGAGGTGAGAATGACTTGACTAAACATGCTTCCACAGAAATGCACAAGAAGGCCACACTAGCTAAAGGTGCAAGCAATATCTATGGATTCTTCGGGGTAACTACTGTTGGAAACTGACAAAATAGCGGCAAGTGAAGCCTCATACGGGTTTGGTATCACACCGTCAAACATGGACTCAGCTATAACAGCAACGACTGTCCTTGTTAAGCTAAACGGTGCTTTGTTTCATGACTCAAATGTTGTGAAGAAGATGCACTTGGGGGGGAGAACGAAAGCAGAGATGATCACAATGAATGTTTTAGGACCAAAGACTGTGCGGGATATCCTGAATGATCTATCTCCATCTGAAGGTGAGCCTGTGGTTTTACTCTGTTGCCACCGATGCCTCAAACAAGGGAAATAGAAAAATGTTTTCAGTGTTGCGTGAGATATTTTTCTGTCTCGATGGGAGTGCAGTGCAAGTTACTTGACTTTTACGAAGATAATGATGTAAACTGCAAATGGTACATCATCGAGCTCTGATGAACTGCCTGAAAATGTATGAACTGGACATAAAACACATCACAGCCTATGCGGAAGATAATTGCGAATGTTAACTTTGGAAAACACCAACTTGTGTTACACCAGGTTATTGAGCAGTGCCAACAGTCCGCATTTTGAAAGCTAATTGCCCGGCTCTCATATAGCTCATAACCCCTGCAAGCACGCCTGTGATCAGCTCTCAGTGGACATTGAGTCACTTGTTTTAAAGATCTACAGCCACTTCTCAGTATCTGCTTCCAGAAGAGAGGAACTGCGTGCATTTTTGCCTTTGTTGACATTGAGTGGCGTGAAATTCTGCGTCATGTTTGCACGCAGATGGGTTGTCTCTTCAATATACCGCTGTTGATCCGTCCTCCCTGCAGAGCTGGCCACTCTCAACTCATACTTCAGGTCCTTGGGAGACTGTCCTTTGGCACT